>NW_026652279.1:17253043-17499564 GCF_009828535.3 Hylobates moloch | reverse complement strand
ACTTCCACAATGCTCGAACTAGTTTACAATCCCACCAACAGTGTAAAAGTGTTCCTATTTCTCCACATCCTCTCCAGCACCTGTTGTTTCCTGACTTTTTAGTGATGGCCATTCTAACTGGTGTGAGGTGGTATCTCACTGTGGTTTTGATTTGCATTTCTCTGATGGCCAGTGATGATGAGCATTTTTTCATGTGTTTTTTGGCTGCATAAATGTCTTCTTTTGAGAAGTGTCTGTTCATGTCCTTTGCCCACTTTTTGATGGGGTTGTTTGTTTTTTTCTTGTAAATTTGTTTGAGTTCATTGTAGATTCTGGATATTAGCCCTTTGTCAGATGAGTAGGTTGCAAAAATTTTCTCCCATTCTGTAGGTTGCCTGTTCACTCTGATGGTAGTTTCTTTTGCTGTGCAGAAGCTCTTTAGTTTAATGAGATCCCATTTGTCAATTTTGGCTTTTGTTGCCATTGCTTTTGGTGTTTTAGACATGAAGTCCTTGCCCACGCCTATGTCCTGAATGGTATTGCCTAGGTTTTCTTGTAGGATTTTAATGGTTTTAGGTCTAACATTTTAGTCTTTAATCCATCTTGAATTAATTTTTGTATAAGGTGTAAGGAAGGGATCCAGTTTCAGCTTTCTACATATGGCTAGCCAGTTTTCCCAGCACCATTTATTAAATAGGGAATCCTTTCCCCATTTCTTGTTTTTGTCAGGTTTGTCAAAGATCAAATAGTTGTAGATATGCGGCATCATTTCTGAGGGCTCTGTTCTGTTCCATTGATCTATATCTCTGTTGTGGTACCAGTACCATGCTGTTTTGGTTACTGTAGCCTTGTAGTATAGTTTGAAGTCAGGTAGCGTGATGCCTCCAGCTTTGTTCTTTTGGCTTAGGATTGACTTGGCAATGCGGGCTCTTTTTTGGTTCCATATGAACTTTAAAGTAGTTTTTCCCAATTCTGTGAAGAAAGTCATTGGTAGCTTGATGGGGATGGCATTGAATCTATAAATTACTTTGGGCAGTATGGCCATTTTCACGATATTGATTCTTCCAACCCATGAGCATGGAATGTTCTTCCATTTGTTTGTATCCTCTTTTATTTCATTGAGCAGTGGTTTGTAGTTCTCCTTGAAGAGGTCCTTCACATCCCTTGTAAGTTGGATTCCTAGGTATTTTATTCTCTTTGAAGCAATTGTGAATGGGAGTTCACTCATGATTTGGCTCTCTGTTTGTCTGTGATTGGTGTACAAGAATGCTTGTGATTTTTGTACATTGATTTTGTATCCTGAGACTTTGCTGAAGTTGCTAATCAGCTTAAGGAGATTTTGGGCTGAGACAATGGGATTTTCTAGATATACAATCATGTCATCTGCAAACAGGGACAGTTTGACTTCCTCTTTTCCTAATTGAATACCCTTTATTTCCTTCTCCTGCCTGATTGCTCTGGCCAGAACTTCCAGCACTATGTTGAATAGGAGCGGTGAGAGAGGGCATCCCTGTCTTGTGCCAGTTTTCAGAGGGAATGCTTGCAGTTTTTGCCCATTCAGTATGATATTGGCTGTGGGTTTGTCGTATATAGCTCTTATTATTTTGAGATACGTCCCATCAATACCTAATTTATTGAGAGTTTTTAGCATGAAGGGTTGTTGAATTTTGTCAAAGGCCTTTTCTGCATCTATTGAGATAATCATGTGGTTTTTGTCTTTGGTTCTGTTTATATGCTGGATTACATTTATTGATTTGCGTATGTTGAACCAGCCTTGCATCCCAGGTATGAAGCCCACTTGATCATGGTGTATAAGCTTTTTGATGTGCTGCTGGATTCGGTTTGCCAGTATTTTATTGAGGATTTTTGCATCAATGTTCATCAAGGATATTGGTCTAAAATTCTCTTTTTTGGTTGTGTCTCTGCCTGGCTTTGGTATCAGGATGATGCTGGCTTCACAAAATGTGTTAGGGAGGATTCCCTCTTTTTCTATCGATTGGAATAGTTTCAGAAGGAATGGTACCAGTTCCTCCTTGTACCTCTGGTAGAATTCAGCTGTGAATCCATCAGGTCCTGGACTCTTTTTGGTTGGTAAGCTATTGATTATTGCCACAATTTCAGAGCCTGTTATTGGTCTATTCAGAGATTCAACTTCTTCCTGGTTTAGTCTTGGGAGGGTGTATGTGTCGAGGAATTTATCCATTTCTTCTAGATTTTCTAGTTTATTTGCATAGAGGTGTTTGTAGTATTCTCTGATGGTAGATTGTATTTCTGTGGGATCGGTGGTGATATCCCCTTTTTCATTTTTTATTGCATCTATTTGATTCTTCTCTCTTTTCTTCTTTCTTAGTCTTGCTAGCGGTCTATCAATTTTGTTGATCTTCTCAAAAAACCAGCTCCTGGATTCATTAATTTTTTGGAGGGTTTTTTGTGTCTCTATTTCCTTCAGTTCTGCTCTGATTTTAGTTATTTCTAGCCTTCTGCTAGCTTTTGAATGTGTTTGCTCTTGCTTTTCTATTTCTTTTAATTGTGATGTTAGGGTGTCAATTTTGGATCTTTCCTGTTTTCTCTTGTGGGCATTTAGTGCTATAAATTTCCCTCTACACACTGCTTTGAATGTGTCCCAGAGATTCTGGTAGGTTGTGTCTTTGTTCTCGTTGGTTTCAAAGAACATCTTTATTTCTGCCTTCATTTCATTATGTACCCAATAGTCATTCAGGAGCAGGTTGTTCAGTTTCCATGTAGTTGAGTGGTTTTGAGTGAGTTTCTTAATCCTGAGTTCTAGTTTGATTACACTGTGGTCTGAGAGACAGTTTGTTATACTTTCTGTTCTTTTACATTTGCTGAGGAG
The DNA here is from genome assembly GCF_009828535.3 of Hylobates moloch. Classification (NCBI taxonomy): domain Eukaryota; kingdom Metazoa; phylum Chordata; class Mammalia; order Primates; family Hylobatidae; genus Hylobates; species Hylobates moloch. Next base: position 17,496,734 of record NW_026652279.1, on the reverse strand, counting down.
AGCTTTACTTCCAACTATGTGGTCAATTTTGGAATAGGTGTGGTGTGGTGCTGAAAAAAATGTATATTCTGTTGATTTGGGGTGGAGAGTTCTGTAGATGTCTATTAGGTCCACTTTGTGCAGAGCTGAGTTCAATTCCTGGATATCCTTGTTAACTTTCTGTCTAGATGATCTGTCTAATGTTGACAGTGGGGTGTTAAAATCTCCCATTATTATTGTGTGGGAGTTTAAGTTCCTTTGTAGGTCACTCAGGACTTGCTTTATGAATCTGGGTGCTCCTGTGTTGGGTGCATATATATTTAGGATAGTTAGCTCTTCTTGTTGAATTGATCCCTTTACCATTATGTAATGGCCTTCTTTGTCTCTTTTGATCTTTGTTGGTTTAAAGTCTATTTTGTCAGAGACTAGGATTGCAACCCCTGCCTTTTTTTGTTTTCCATTTGCTTGATAGATCTTCCTCCATCCCTTTATTTTGAGTCTATGTGTGTCTCTGCACGTGAGATGGGTTTCCTGAATACAGCACACTGATGGGTCCTGACTCCTTATCCAGTTTGCCAGTCTGTGTCTTTTAATTGGAGCATTTAGCCCATTTACATTTAACGTTAATATTGTTATGCGTGAATCTGATCCTGTCATTATGATGTTAGTTGGTTATTTTGCTCATTAGTTGATGCAGTTTCTTCCTAGCCTCGATGGTCTTTACAATTTGGCATGTTTTTGCAGTGGCTGGTACCGATTGTTCCTTTCCATGTTTAGTGCTTCCTTCAGGAGCTCTTTTAGGGCAGGCCTGGTGGTGACAAAATCACTCAGCGTTTGCTTGTCTGTAAAGTATTTTATTTCTCCTTCACTTATGAAGCTTAGTTTGGCTGGATATGAAATTCTGGGTTGAAAATTCTTTTCTTTAAGAATGTTGAATATCGGCCCCCACTCTCTTCTGGCTTGTAGAGTTTCTGCTGAGAGATCAGCTGTTAGCCTGATGGGCTTCCCTTTGTGGGTAACCCCACCTTTCTCTCTGGCTGCCCTTAACATTTTTTCCTTCATTTCAACTTTGGTGAATCTGACAATTATGTGTCTTGGAGTTGCTCTTCTCGAGGAGTATCTTTGTGGCGTTCTCTGTATTTCCTGAATCTGAATGTTGGCCTGCCTTGCTAGATTGGGGAAGTTCTCCTGGATAATATCTTGCAGAGTGTTTTCCAACTTGGTTCCATTCTCCCCGTCATTTTCAGGTACACCAATCAGACGTAGGTTTGGTCGTTTCACGTAGTCCCAAATTTCTTGGAGGCTTTGTTCATTTCTTTTTATTCTTTTTTCTCTAGACTTCCCTTCTCGCTTCATTTCATTCATTTCATCTTCCATCTGCGATACCCTTTCTTCCAGTTGATCGCATCTGCTACTGAGGCTTCTGCAATCTTCACGTAGTTCTCGAAACTTGGCTTTCAGCTCCTCCATCTCCTTTAAGCCCTTCTCTCCATTGGTTATTCTAGTTATCCATTCTTCTAATTTGTTTTCAAAGTTTTTAACTTCTTTGCTATTGTTTTGAATTTCCTCCCGTAGCTCAGAGTAGTTTGATCGTCTGAAGCTTTCTTCTCTCAGCTCGTCAAAGTCATCCTCCATCCAGCTTTGTTCCATTGCTGGTGAGGAACTGCGTTCCTTTGGAGGAGGAGAGGTGCTCTGCTTTTTAGAGTTTCCAGTTTTTCTGCTCTGTTTTTTCCCCATCTTTGCAGTTTTATCTACTTTTGGGCTTTGATGATGGTGATGTACAGATGGGTTTTTGGTGTGGATGTCCTTTCTGTTTGTTAGTTTTCCTTCTACCAGACAGGACCCTCAGCTGCAGGTCTGTTGGAGTTTACTAGAGGTCCACTCCAGACCCTGTTTGGCTGGGTGTCAGCAGCGGTGGCTGCAGAACAGCGGATTTTCGTGAGACCACAAATTCAGCTGTCTGATAGTTCCTCTGAAAGTTTTGTCTCAGAGGAGTACCCGGTTGAATGAGGTGTCAGTCTGTCCCTACTGGGGGGGTGCCTCCCAGTTAGGCTGCTCAGGGGTGAGGGACCCACTTTAGGAGGCAGTCTGTCCGTTCTCAGATCTCCAGCTGCGTGCTGGGAGAACCACTACTCTCTTCAAAGTTGTCAGTCAGACAGGGACGTTTAAGTCTCTGGAGATTCCTGCTGACTTTTTGTTTGTCTGTGCCCTGCCCCCAGAGGTGGAGCCTACAGAGGCAGACAGGCCTCCTTGAGCTGTGGTGGGCTCCACCCAGTTCGAGCTTCCTGGCTGCTTTGTTTACCTAAGCAAGCCTGGGTAATGGCGGGCGCCCCTCCCCCAGCCTCGCTGCCGCCTTGCAGCTTGATCTCAGACTGCTGTGCTAGCAATCAGCGAGACTCCATGGGCATAGGACCCTCTGAGCCAGGTGCGGGATACAATCTCCTAGTGTGCCGTTTTCCAGGCCCGTTGGGAAAACGCATTATGAGGGTGGGACTGACCCGATTTTCCAGGTGCCGTCTGTTACCCCTTTCTTTGACTAGGAAAGGGAACTCCCTGACCCCTTGCGCTTCCCGAGTGAGGCAGTGCCTCGCCCTGCTTCGGCTTGCACACAGTGCGCTTCACCGACTGTCCTGCACCCACTGTTTGGCACTCCCTAGTGAGATGAAACCGGTACCTCAAGCAGAAATGCAGAAATCACCAGTCTTCTGTGTCGCTCGGGCTGGGAGCTGGAGACCGGACCGGTTCCTATTCGGCCATCTTGGCTCCCCGCAACAGATTTTTAACAATCCCTTATTGTTAACAATAGACACTATGCTATACAGCAGATGTCTGGAGCTTTCTCATCTTGTATACCTGCAATGTTAAGCACATTGAAAAACAATGCAAAATCCAATGTTACTTTAAGTTACAAAACACACCCTCCCTTTAGAAGTTAGAGTCTAAATCCAGGTGATATTGATTTTAAAGTAACAGCCTAAGGGATCTGGGTGGAGCTTGAGGGAAGAATATCTGGTTTGCTTTTCTTTTTCTCAGACTCTAAGTCTGGCAGGTTTTTATTGCTGATTCTTCCTCTCCTGCAGGGTTTGGTTGGTTCTTTGGAGACCAATCCTTTCTTATTTGGGCATACAGATATGAAAATCTGGGCACACAGATTTTCATATCTGCTCATCATTTCCTCCTGTAGCAGCTCCATTAGAATTCAAAAGTCCACTGCCAGCTCTTCTCTGCTGATGTTTCTCATTTCTCTAGGAGACTGTTCTTGAACAAGATTTAACCACTGCCTCTCGACCCACCACCCCATACTGGCTCTCACTCCCTCATTGTCCACATCAGGACCAGAGAAAACACTTGCCCATCCTTGGCCCCAACAGACTCTTAGATTGAAATGCGATTCAATGACATTTCTCCTCTTCCACTCGTCTGCATTCAATTATCCATCTCTTGTCTTTGAATTTTACAGATAGGATTCAGGCACCAGTTTACTGTGTCCCCTTAAACTCAGGGGGTCCATTTCAAGGTCTCCTCATGATTCTACTGATAGTATTTTCTTTAGAAGCAAACAAAGAAGCACCTCCAGCTCTTTCCCTTAGGAAGGAGTAGCGGAGGTGAGACTCACAGGATGTAAGATGCCCAAATTTTACCCTCAATATGGGTAAGCTGTTTCCGAGAAATCTAACTGGTTATCATCCTCAGACACCTGGAGTTTGCATGTTCTATGAGATAGATTGTTTTACACCACTCTTAGATGTCTGATATCTGATAACTGATAGCTTTTGGTTTGTTTTAACACTCTGTTCTATTATTGTTGATTTATTAAGGCTATTTAGCTCAATAAAAACAAAAGTTTCTTAATAGTAATTCATAGATTATTTACACAACTAACATTAATGTATCATCAGAAAGGACCATTTCAGGTGACCTAAGAAACTCCAAAAAGGCCTATGAGGGAAAACAAATAAAAAGAAAACAAAAAGAGGAATTTTAATACTCAGCATAAATTTCAGGCCAACACCAGCATCCTAGGCATTAGTGGTATCAGTTTCAGTGGGCATTTTAGCTTCCTTCTCAATTTATGTCATTAGTAAGATAAAATTGTAGCTACCATTTTAATGTGCTTTATTATCAGGCATGTGCTAAGGACTTTTATATTCATTATCTCACTTAATCTTCACATCATTCAGAATGCCATAAGAATTGAGTAATTTGTCCAACATCACACAATTAGTAAATGTAAAAGTATAAAATTAATACCAGGTTTTCTGAATCCTTAACCTGATCTCTTAAACATTCTTCTGATTGAAGCTATTTCAGATCTTTTCCTAGTTTATGTAGACAACTTGTCCAAGGTCTGTACTTGTCCAAGGTCTGTATTTCACTTATGCAGTGGACATATTCAGTCTATGAGAAGGAAAATGCATCCTGAGAATTTATGCAATATTTTTTGTTTAGTTTGGTTGAAGTATCATGCCAGTATGACTATCATTCATCAGGTTAGAGAATAAAATTTCTCTCTAAGTTTTCCACATGGTCCACCAGAAACTTAATTAGAATCAAATTAAATAATTTAGTGATAATGAATTCAAACAGTGCATTTTGCAAACATAAACTACAGAAGATAATTTGCTACTTCTTTGGGGAGAACTAGACAGCTTACTAACTAGAGGTTAGAGATTATGAAATGAATGGTTTTAAACACCCAAGGTAAATATAAATAGAAAGTTAGGGTGAGCAATATATTTAAGAGTTGAAGAAAAAAGATTGATACCAGTATTTGCCAAACTGTGTTTTTGAAATGCCCCACATGATATTAATAAGGGTGCTGTGAAAAAAAAAATCCTAAGAAAAAACAAGTTTGTGAAACTTGTTTAAACAAACTTCCTTTGTATATTCTCACTGTTTTTAACGTGTATTTTGACTCTCTAAAAAGGGACTTATTTTTATTGTACTTTCTTATTCCTTCGATCATAGAAAGCTTTTGTTCCTTCACCTACCCCCTCATCCATCCCCAAAGGAACAAACTTAATAAAATGGGATGCTAGCATCCAGGGAGTCTTCTTTGAGAAATGGTGATCCAGGAAGTCACAGGAATGAAGCCACTGCTCTAATACATTGATTTAAAGTGTGATTGTTGGGAAAGAAATAAAGTTAGAGTTACAGAGGTTCTTTTATTCTGAAGAAGAAAAGTCAAAAAAGTTTTCTGGCGAGAGGGAAAGCATCCAAGTCAGATGTTTCATCAGAAGGAACACTGCATAATGAGGTTGCACATTCAACCTAGAAATCTGATGTGCTTACCCCAAGTCTTGTGGCACGACTTTGGCTTCTCTTCAAAAATTTTAAGAGATAAATGCTTATTTTTGGCACCAAAAGTCACAGTCTCTTTTTTTCCAGTAGTGATTTCCTAGCTGAAATAACTCATCATAATGATATGCATAGACTTAAACTTCCTTCTGCTATCAGCAAGTGGAGAAAAAAACAGGTAGAAGAACAGGGAGGCTGCAATATGCGGCTTTGTTTAGTAAAAATCAGAGAAAAGCAGCTGTGAGCAAGAGGAATGTTCCAGTCCGTTCTAATTGATTTATATCCCAAAGTGTTAAAGGAGTCATATAAATTTTATTTTGCATTAGAGTAGTTGGAGACAAGCTGCCCTGGTAAAAGAAAGTTAGTCATACTACTGCGGAAAATACTGTAATGAAGATCTCTCTCTCTGCCTCCTCTCTCTCTCGGTCTCTCTCTCTCTTTCTCTCAGAAGCTGACTTTATTGGATTCCAAGACTGACTTTGCTCTTAGACTCCTCCTTCCACATAGCTGAGCCCAACAAAATTGTTATCCATCTAGGGTTTAGATCGACAGCTCAGAGACTGAATGACTTTTTTTGCCATGAGACTTACAAGCTAGTGCTGAAGTCGTTTGGCTATCCCAATCTTCTTGAATGACCCCACAATTTCAGCAAACACTACAGTCATCAACTTTCAAATCTGTTCTTAATTTTAGATTTAAAAAATAGCTCCTGGAACTTCTTAAATCATAAATTATTCACCTTTGAAGCTAAGAGATTCCAACATAAGGCATTACTTATTTAAGAACACATAGCTATTCCTTACCCATCCTCTGCTTTAAATAAGTGATAATATCATGGGAAACAAATCTGACAAGTTATTGACATTGATAGTCTCAGGTAATGGGTAAATGCTGTGTTTTATTTTCTGAGTTTTCTGAATTTTTAATGGCATTGAAATGTCTATATTTCTTCACACGTGTTGTACTTTGGAATGTAAAAATTGCTTTTGTTTGCATAAATGTTATGACACACTAATAAGAAATGGGAAAAGTATTAGGTTGGTGCAAAAGTAATAGTGGTTTTTGTTATTAGAAGTAATGGCAAAAACCACAATTACTTTTGCACGGACTTAATATTTGCAGCCCAGCCGTGTAGTACTGAGTTAAATAGTAGAGCCTAAATTCCCCCGACCTATAATGTTCCAAAGGTTGTCATACTGTTCACTGTGCCACAGCTGACTCCTTCAAAGCTTTTGTTTTAGGCATTTAGTTTTGGACTTGCTTGAAAGGAATGACTTTTGCAAAATTAGGAGGATGGATAAGGGATTGCTATGTGTTCTTAATGTCTCTGCTGACCATCATGCACTTCTTCAGTGCATGATGAACCTGAAGAAATATTATTTGTTAATATAATTAGTAGCAGTAGCAATGGTATCATCTAACATCTTTAGATACTCAGCTTTATGCTAGGTACCACTTTACATACATTTAAAATCATAACCATTGAGAGAGCAAGAGAGAGAGAGAGAGAGAGATAAAGAGAGATAATATTAGTTTCCCCGATTTGCAGTTGATGGAACTGGAACTGAGTGCAGCTGAGACTCTGAGAGATTAAACAACTTACTCAAGGTCACTTAGCTATGTAGCTAATAAGTTATGATGCCAGGAATCTATGACTCTTAAAACCTGAAACTCATAACTACAAACCCAGGAAATGCAAATACACTGTGCGTGTGCTGTAACTCCCTATCCCTATGTCCAGGGCAAACATCACTAATCCACTGTGGCACTCTCTGTTGTCCTACCTGGATGTGCCTTTCTTCTCAAGACAACACTGCAGACAGCCATTACCAAGTGATCAGAGGTGGCATGTAAAATGAGTTGCCATTTTTTCATCAGCTTTACTGACTTTAAAATTCATCTTCTAAAGTTTAGAATTTAGAGTGGTTTAGAATCTAAACCACTAAGATACACTTTAAGAAAAAAAAGTTGATTAATTTTATCATTGATTATTATCATCCTGTCACTATTAATATCACACAGTTTTGTTTATATACATATATATAAACAAAAACATATATATATATGTATGTTGTTGACAGGCAGGAAATGAAGTGATTGTTAATTTCCTACTGCAACGCATGCAGTGTGAGAATGATGATCACGGACTTTGATACAGAATACACATTTTTAATTATTAAGGCAAGGGTAATCTTGTAGTCATAGTGACTAGTTACAAAGTATAAATAACATTTTAGATACCATGTGTCTAACCATCTGCAGGATTCCAGTATAATGTGTTTTCCAATGAACTTAACTATACAATGGGGAGTTGTGCAAACAATTACTTGGTTTGTATGTGTCCTCTGATTTCACCAAGGCTACCAGAGAAAGTAAGAATTTCATAAGGAGAAAGAATAATGAAATATATATACTTTTAATGGGTAGGATCATGAATGCTATGGCCATCTGCCCAGGGTCCTGAAGAAAATATAAGAGACCTGCAATGAATTCTTAAAGGAGGTTAAGATTTCTTGTATTAAAGATAGAGAATTACTAATCCAAGGGAAGCCCAGCATTACATTACAATTAGAAGTCAATCCACAGGATTCTTTGCCACTTGTTCAAATTATAATGACTCCCAGACATTTTTTTTTCTGGAAAGCCTGCAGACAGTTATCATTTATGACATGATCATTTCAGTGAGTATTTAGGAAATGGCAGTGGTTTTCATTAGAGAAGCTTTACTTATAGTAGCAAAGTATTAGAAAGATGTGAGACTTCTGGTGGAGTTAAAACCCAACAGCTCCTACTCAAAAACTGTTTCCCTGGCTGAGCACAGTGCTCATGCCTGTAATCACAGCACTTTGGGAGGCCGAGTTGGGAGGAACACTTGAGCTCAAGAGTTTGAGGCCAGCCTGGGCAACATGATGAAAACTCCATCTTTATAAAAAACGCAAAAATTAGCCATGTAGCCCCAGCCTGTATTCCCAGCTATTTGGGAGGCTGAGGCAGGAGCATTGCTTGAGCCCTGGAGGTGGAGTTTGCAGTCAGACAAGAAGGTGTCACTGCACTCCAGCCTGGGTGACAAAAAAAAAAGAAGAAGAAAAGGAAAACCTGTTTTCCTTTATGTTTTTATTTTGATAGTCATATAACTATCTTACTTGTTTTCAAACATAATGACCATCATGGTTAACATTATATGTCAACTCGACTGGGCCAGAGGATATCCAAATGTTTGGTTAAACAATATTTCTGAGTGTGTCTGTGAGGTGTTTCTGAATGAGATTAGCATTTGAATCCATAGACTGGGTAGAGCAGATTCCCTCTCTTGTGTGGATGGTCCTCATCCAATCCATTAAAGACGTGAATGGAATAAAAGGCTGAATAACAAAGAATTCCTTTTCTCTGACTGCTTGTCTTCCAGCTAAGACATTGGTCTTTTCCTGCTTTCAGACTCACACACAGACTGGAACTTATACCATTGGCTCTCCTGATTCTCCGGGCTTTGGACTCAAAGTTGAACTATACCATTGGGTTTCCAGGGCCTGCAGCTTGCTGACTGCAGGTCTTGCACTCCTCTGCCTCCATAATTGTGGCAGCCAATCCTTTGCAATAAATCTATAGATAGATGATAAATAGATAGATAGATAGATAGATGATAGATAGATGATAGATAGATAGATAGATAGATATAATGTACACATATGTAAGTATATGCTATTGTTTCTGTTTCTCTGTAGAACCCAAATTAATACAACAATAATTATATACTACGTGTGTTTTTATTTGTTCTACAGTGTCCAACAACCTTTTGGTCAGGGTATATTTCTGTTCTTGTTATTTTAGTTGTGATTTTCTCATTTATTCCTTTCCACAAATCTGAAAGTTAGACATTGTTACAGATAATAAAACGGAATTTTAGGGGGTATACCAGGTCATTTAGCCAGATTTTGATATCTGAAATACCAACAGAAAATCATCTATCTAAAACATCAGAGGCTACCTTTTGGCTTTCATTGATGTAGATAAGCAATATGGCCTTGGGCAAGATCCTTTCTCTGGATTCATTTGATAAAATAACAGTACCAAACTTGATATCTCTTATTCTACCAAGGAATTCTAATCCTTAAGGACAAATGTAAGAGTGGAAACATCAAAACACATTATAGGGGCTTTATATTCTAAAAAACATACGGATATATAGAAGTAGAGATAAACATAGATAGGAAACTGGATTTGAAGTTAGAACGTACAGAACTAGGGCTAGTTTATGTGGTATATGCTATAACTAGCACAGAACATTTGGGAAACTTACTTGTTTTAGATCTCAGTTTCCTCTTGCATTAAATGCGGAATTGACTAGGCCATTTGTTTCTGAGGGTGATGAATAAACTGGGCTTCAGAGAATTCCTAAAACCCCTGTGTTAAATGCCAAATTGTGCATGTAGGCACCTTCAAGTATGATGGAGGGTATTATAGATTTCTCGCAGAAAATATACACTTGCACATAAATACAAGGTTTATACATCAGTGTATTGACTTCTGGACTAGGTGAACTCCATGAGTCTTTTTGTTCTGATATTCTATTCTTATAAAATGCTATCTTCATAAGAGGCTTTATTTGAAAATAGTCATGTAAAACACTTGAACAATATGGATTATCTTCCCTACAATTTAATGTAAATTATAGGAAAATAGGAAATACAGTATTCTTAATTATTTTCCTAGAGTACATTTTGGAACTTCTTATATATTTTAATACATATGGTCATATTGCTCTCCTTAATTATTTTGCCAATTTGTATTACCAGCAGGAGTTATAAACAAACAGGTTAATATCTCCCATGCCAACCTTAGACATTGGCATCATTTTTCGTTGTTGCCAATTCTGTTGAGACTTACAGTGTTAGAGTTCTCTTTAGATTTTAATTTTACTGTTAAACTATTGTCACTGGAATTATATCTTAGATTTGAACCTGCCACAGCTACAGTCTAGGTTGTGAATTTTTCTTACATCATGACAAAACCTGAGAATGAAGAATATCACCCTTAGATAAGTTATATTTTCAGAAAGACGCACTAACATTAGTAATTTGTGTCTATTAAACTGCATTCTCATGTAACTCTAACATAGTTCTGTACTGATACATTCTGTTGCAGTAATTTAGGTGTCCATTTTACCATGTACACTAGGTGTCCCCATTAACTCAAACATTTCCTAAAGATTTGTAAAACAGAAAAGTGTGCAGGATCCTGGGAAGTAAGAAAATTTAGAAAGGGTTTATAGTAATCTGCTCTAGGTAAGCATTTCAAAGCTGCTGTGGAGATAAAGAAATAGCAGATAGAAATAGGGTGGGAACTGAGTCATTGAAGGATTTTTAGAAAGTCCTGTGTTGCTTGTCCCATTCGGAAGGGGCTGCCTGCCCAGACTTGGAAAGAATCATGAGCAAATGTGAGATTGCTCTGCCACGGAGACAAAATAGCTTCCAAAGGAGTTTTCCAACCATTTGATGGCTTCTCAAGAGTCTTGTTTTGTCAGCTCAATTTATTAAAAAATTGAATACAATAGAATGTTGAGCAAATCTTCCTAGACCAGTGTTACTTGGGATAAAAAATAAAATTGATCTGCCAGATACTAAAATCCATGGGATGTTACAAACTCAGGAAATGCAAATACACTGTGCATGTGCTGTAACTTCCTATCCCTATGTCCGGGGCGAACATGACTGTGCTGTGGATTTTAGTTCATAAATCTTGAAGGAAGTATGTCATAACTTTTTCATTCTGAAAAGTTAATTCGCTACTTCTTTAAAAAGAGTATTCAATCCATCTTGAATTAATTTTTGCATAAGGCGTAAGGAAGGGATCCAGTTTCAGCTTTCTACATATGGCTAGCCAGTTTTCCCAGCACCATTTATTAAATAGGGAATCCTTTCCCCATTTCTTGTTTTTGTCAGGTTTGTCAAAGATCAGATAGTTGTAGATATGCGGCATCATTTCTGAGGGCTCTGTTCTGTTCCATTGATCTATGTCTCTGTTGTGGTACCAGTACCATGCTGTTTTGGTTACTGTAGCCTTGTAGTACAGTTTGAAGTCAGGTAGCATGATGCCTCCAGCTTTGTTCTTTTGGCTTGGGATTGACTTGGCGATGCGGGCTCTTTTTTGGTTCCATATGAACTTTAAAGTAGTTTTTTCCAATTCTGTGAAGAAAGTCATTGGTAGCTTGATGGGGATGTTAGACCTAAAACCATTAAAATCCTACAAGAAAACCTAGGCAATACCATTCAGGACATAGGCGTGGGCAAGGACTTCATGTCTAAAACACCAAAAGCAATGGCAACAAAAGCCAAAATTGACAAATGGGATCTAATTAAACTAAAGAGCTTCTGCACAGCAAAAGGAACTACCATCAGAGTGAACAGGCAACCTACAGAATGGGAGAAAATTTTTGCAACCTACTCATCTGACAAAGGGCTAATATCCAGAATCTACAATGAACTCAAACAAATTTACAAGAAAAAAACAAACAGCCCCATCAAAAAGTGGGCAAAGGACATGAACAGACACTTCTCAAAAGAAGACATTCATGCAGCCAAAAAACACATGAAAAAATGCTCATCATCACTGGCCATCAGAGAAATGCAAATCAAAACCACAGTGAGATACCATCTCACACCAGTTAGAATGGCCATCATTAAAAAGTCAGGAAACAACAGGTGCTGGAGAGGATGTGGAGAAATAGGAACACTTTTACACTGTTGGTGGGACTGTAAACTAGTTCAACCATTGTGGAAGTCAGTGTGGCGATCCCTCAGGGATCTAGAACTAGAAATACCATTTGACCCAGCCATCCCATTACTGGGTATATACCCAAAGGACTATAAATCATGCTGCTATAAAGACACATGCACACGTATGTGTATTGCGGCGCTATTCACAATAGCAAAGAGTTGGAACCAACCCAAATGTCCAACAATGATAGACTGGATTAAGAAAATGTGGCACATATACACCATGGAATACTATGCAGCCATAAAAAATGATGAGTTCATGTCCTTTGTAGGGACATGGATGAAACTGGAAAACATCATTCTCAGTAAACTATCGCAAGGACAAAAAAACAAACACCGCATGTTCTCACTCATAGGTGGGAAGTGAACAATGAGAACTCATGGACACAGGAAGGGGAACATCACACTCCGGGGACTGTTGTGGGGTTGGGGGAGGGGGGAGGGACAGCATTAGGAGATATACCTAATGCTAAATGATGAGTTAATGGGTGCAGCAAAACAACATGGCACATGGATACATATGTAACAAACCTGCACATTGTGCACATGTACCCCAAAACCTAAAGTATAATAATAAAAAAAAAGAAAAAAAAAGAGTATTCAAATAATTAATGGAACATTCTTACATTTTGGAGTTATTTTCATTCTTTCTGAATTTTCCTTAGTTTAACTGAGCATGTTCAAATCCATGCACTGTAGTAGGCCAGTGTCTCTCAAGGTGTGATTCCTAGATCAACAGCAATTTTTTTTAACACACAAACTCTTGGGCTCCACCTCAGATCTACAAAACTAACAGTTCTGGGGCTGGGGCCCACCAGTCTGTCTTAACAAGCCGTTCAGGTGATGTGGGTGCCCACTGGACTTGGAGGGTATTAATATGGGCGGTAGCCAATTATGTAGAAGGATTTAATTTTTATGTACTTTAAAGTTCAACTCAATTTTGAAATTAAGGCTTTATTTACAATACTTGTCAACTCACATGTCATCTGGTGCCCTTTCTTGGCAAGATAAAGAGCTTATTTCAGATAGAGCTTTATCCTTTACTGTAGGATTATCAGCATGACCATAACTACAGTTTCTCAATTGACAGCTTTATAAAAATGTTTAATTAACATGCCACAATGTGTGATTAGCATTTTGCATATGACAGGTACTGTTCTAAAGTATTTACATATTTGAACTCACTTTTATCTTCATGGCTTCACAGGTATTAGTACTACTATTGTATTTATGCATGTATATCAGACAATATTTTACCACAGTAAATGAGGTATTCATATACATTAAAGAAAAAGGTAAGAAATATCAATTTGTTTAGAAATAGGTAATATAAATAATTCAGACATTATTTCCATCTCTTTCTACCAGTATTTAAAATGTTAAACCAGAAAACTGTTTTTTAAGTCCTAAGTATTATAACAAGATTATTTTATCATATTTTGTTAACATTTGAAAAACACTGACCCCTTCTAAATTAGAAAAAAAAAACTATATAATTTACAAAAACTTATGTCGAAGAAAGTCAATAATTATTATAATAAGGCCACAATTTAGAAGTGAATAGAAGAAGTGTAAACTAAGTAATACATACATAATACATGCTACAGCTTGAAAACTGCCTTCGAGGAAAAAATATCTTGACTGTAGGATGCTTTCTGTATGGCACAGTTTATATTACTTTGAAACACTTCCATCTAGTGGTTGAGACTTTTAACTACATCTTTTATTAAAACTATGCTTTTTATTATTACTATTATTATCCACTGTTTAATCAAAAGACCATGTGTTGGAAATTTTAAATTTTATTTTAAAACATAATTGATTCTCATAGTCTATGCAGAAATTTACTTTTTTTATAATATGAACATTTTTCCTATGAAATTATAGTCGTATATTATAAACATTTTAATTCATTGTAATTATTCAAATGCATATTGTACTGCTGTTAACTTCATTGTTTGTAAGATACTGACATTTAGCAAAGAAATATTTTTGTACTGATTCTTATAACTGGAATTACTGATTTACATGTCATGTAATTGTTTTATAAAGCATTAATAATGACTTTCTTTCCCTAAAAGGACAACAGAAAGGGCTTGGCATCAGCTGTAAAAGAAAAATCTACTTTTTTTTTGGCAGTTTGATCAGTCCTGCTGTGAGCAGCTTTATGTGTTTATGCACTATACAAGGGTTTTTGGTGGAGGCAACTGTATATTTTAAATATATGAATATTTTTTAAAAACTCGAGCCAATAGGTTTTGATAAGAAGACTAATTTTTTTTTATTATTATGATTTATTGTATTTTTCCATTTAGTGCTTTAGTTCATTCATCTACCTAACAAATTTAGCATCTATTTTATTCTGGAGCCAATTCTAGGTATGAAAGCAGTGAACAAGACAAAGTTATTCTCATAGAGCTTCAATTGGAATGAGAACAGAGAAGAAAAAAAAATAAGAATACAAATTCATGTAGTAATGATTGCTATGAAGAAATTAAAAGGAATAATATCATAAAGCCTGGTTATTTTAGAGTTGGTAATTAGAAATGTCTTCTCTGAAGTAGTGACCTTCAAACAGAGATTGAAATGATAATAAGTGAGTTCATATAAAATTTGGGGAAAGATTCCAGGCAGAAAGAATAGCAATTGCAAGTGCCCTGAGGCAAGAAAGAATTTTGGTGGGCTCTGGAAAGACACAGAAGGGCAGCGTGGCACAAGCTTTGCTTTTGGGGGAAGAATATATGAGCCAAGGTCATAAGGTAGGCAGAGCTAGCTCATATACAGCCATGTAGTTAGACATTTGGGATTGTGGCTGAATTTACTGAGAAACCACTAACACAATCTGACTTATATTTACAAATTTCCCTGGTATTGTTTTCTAGGTTGGAGAAACGGACAAGAATGAAGGAAGGCTAGTAACAGGAAAAAGATTCCTTTGGCTTAGCCTAGGCTAGTAGCAATGACTATGGAGAAAAATGAATAGATTTAAACTGTATTTTGGAGTTAGCACCGTAAGAGACAATGGGTTGGTTGTAGGACAATGAGGAAAGAGTGGATTCAAGAATGATCCTAAAGCTTTTGGCTTGAGTTACTCGGTGGATGGTGGAGTCATTTATTAAGACGAAAAACACATGGGGTAAGAACAGTTTGTGGGGTGCAAATAAAGACTTCTTTCTTGCCTCTGGACTGACATTCTCCCAAATGTATTAATTATTTTGGATATCTCTCCTTGTGAATTTTATTCTTTTATTTAGCAAACATTTAATAAATGCCCAGCAGAACAAGACATTGTGCTAGGCAGATGGTATTTCCAGTGAAAATGAAGGTGCATCTCCTGCCCTCATAAAACTTTTAGGCTAATAGGATAAATAGAGATGGTAATCAAATAGCCATGTAATAAAAGTAAAACTTCAACAGTGGTTCATGCTAGAAATCAAAGGTACATAACACCATGAAACATTAAAATAAGATGATTTCACCTAGTTATGGAAGTTTTCCCTGGAGAAATGATATTAAACTTGAAAGCAGATCAGTGATTTTGTGAAGGAGAAGTAAGAAATTTAAAGGTTTCTCAAGACAGGAAGGAATCAGAAAATCCCTAGAACTGATAAAAGACACATTTTAGTCTGGATTCCTTAACAGCAGAGCCTGCAGGCTTCAGTACACGGGGACTCATTTCTTAGGGAGTGCAATCCTAGGTAGCAGGCATGAGGCAGAAGGGAGCGTCAGACACGGAAGCAGGGAGAACCAATAGAAGATACGTCATTGAGTTGGCCACTGCTGAATGCAAATGATTGCTCTGTCCCACGGGACCATTTGGTATAAGAGAGAAGGGAGGGGACACAGGACAAGAGAGAAGGTTGGCATTTATCCAGCAGCTCCATTCTCCCATTGGATAAATGTTTGCCCCACAAGGTGTTAACCCTTCCATGCTTCCAGGTTGAGCATGAATGGGCACCAGGCAGTCTCACAGCACCTCATGCCATAGTGCAAGGGTGCATCATGAACACTGCGGCTAGTTGCAAGCTGACTTGCAGTTAGTCAGCTTTGGTCCATGCAGAACTGTTCACTCCAGCAGTGGCTGGATGAATCTTACAGAATCTGAAGCATGCAGAAGACTTGTTTAATACAATCATCAGGACTGGAATGGAGAAAGGAAAAAAAAAAGAACCAGAAAATAAGGGACTTGAAAGCTAAGTAGGGATCTCACCATGCAGGACATTGGAAGCCAATTATAGATTTTTGTTTTTATCTTAGAAGAAACGGAAAGCTATTTGTTGTTGTTGTTCAAAGTAAGGAAACAGCATGAACAGAACTGCACTTCATAAATCACCCTGCCTGCATAGTGGATAAGAGACTGGAGGGGAGCCAGTCAACACAGAAAGATCACTCAGCATAAAAGAGGTCTGAGCACAGACAAGTGGGCAGATCCAGGAGATACTTAGGAGAAAATACGAACAGAATTTTTTGATGGATTGAGCACAGGGGTTGAAAGAGAAAGCTCAAGTATGAAGGACAACGTCTAGGTTTTTGTCTTGAGTGGTTGGATGGATTACTGCCATCATTCACTGAACAGCACAGTGGGGGAAAAACAGGTTTGGAAGGTGGAAATTATGCTTTTACTTTTGAAACATTGAGTTTGAAATTGGCTACATCAGAGAGATGCCAAGTAAAATGTCACATATAAAAGCCTCGGATCTGAGGAGAGAACTGGGCTAAAAATGACTTGAAGTCATCCGTCTGCCCATGGCAATCAAAGTCTTCAATGGACCAGATACCTTAGGAAAGCATTAGAGTGGGAAAGCGAACTAAGGTTGGGTCTGCAAAGAACTCCAGGGTCCAGCAAGTTTTGATGCCATATTCTCCCAAGGATTTTCAATGCAGCAAATGTATCCATTTAATTATGTTTGCCAACATTCCCAAAATAATTTGGTCACACATAATGTCTTCCACAGAATCAGCGATTCAAGAGAACTATTTGGGGAACAATTTATATAGATGATCACTTTGGAAAATATTTAATGTTTCATTTTGTTATAAATAGACCAATCAATGAAACATTTTTTTCCACCTGTTAAAAGAATTTATGCATTTCAGTTGCTGTGCAATATATTATTTCTTTCAGGTAACGTGGGAATTTCCATATTTTATCCTTTCTTTACTTATGTATATATATGTTATTGCATCCCATTGTAAATGATGTGAGGATAAGAAAACCCTCATTGTATTAACACATGCTAAAATACTAAAATAAGGCCCTTGAGAGGTTATCATACATCTGTTTATCTGACTTAACATCTGATTTATCTTGGCAATAAGGGTTCTCCATAAGTGGGACGCCATGAGTCCAGAGATACATGGCTTAAAAATTCTGTGTTGTATTTTACAAGGAAACAAATGAGAATAGCAAAAGAAGACAGATGTCCTACCATAGATTCTGGTGTTTGATGAGGAAATACAAATATCAACTTAAAAATGTTTAGTGCAGTTGTTTTTGAAGCCACTTCTAATAAAAAGCTTTTGTTCTTTTTCAGTCTCCCAAAAGAGTGAGTGGAATATAATGAAATGTGTGACACTCATTTAAAAATAACTGGCTTATTTGAATTAACTACTTTTTAGGTTGTACACATTCAACTGTTTATAAAATAAAGCATTGATTGTTTTCCTCTATCGTATGTCTTGATCACATAACTTAAAACCAAGGTGTTTGTAAGCATGATCAATAAGTCAGCATGAAGTTGAAACTCACCTTTCTTTAGTATTTCTAAGAAAAGGTGGAAGAGTGAGGGCATGAAAAAATGTACTATTAATGGTGTAATGAATTAGGGTTTTGGAGTCAAACATCCCTGGGTTTAATTTCTAATTCTAGCCCATGCTGGTGACACTCATTAAGTTAGTTAACCTCCCGGTCCCCTAATTTAACAAACCAGAGAATATTGTTCGAGGATTAAATGTGGTATTCTGTGTAAAGTGCTTGGTATAGATAATTTTTTAAAAATTTTTTAGACGAGGTCTCACTATGTTGCACAGGCTGGACTTGAACTCCTGGCATTAAGTGATCCACTCACCTCATCCTCTCAAAGAGCTGCGATTTCAGTGAGTCTCCATGTCCGGTCAATAAAACAGTTTTTAAAAACAACAATTTTCAATAGATTGTCCACTGAGCCAAAGTGGGTAACCCAATTCTAAAAGACCATATCAAAATTGTCTACTAGCCTCATTGAAAATATAGCATATTGGACATTTTCTTGAAAAGTGACATTTTTACATTTTTTTATTATTATACTTTAGGTTTTAGGGTACATGTGCACAATGTGCAGGTTTGTTACATATGTATCCATGTGCCGTGTTGGTTTGCTGCACCCATTAACTCGTCATTTAGCATTAGGTATATCTCCTAATGCTGTCCCTCCCCCCTCCCCCCACCCCACAACAGTCCCCGGAGTGTGATGTTCTCCTTCCTGGGTCCATGAGTTCTCACTGTTCACTTCCCACCTATGAGTGAGAACATGCAGTGTTTGGTTTTTCGTCCTTGCGATAGTTTACTGAGAATGATGTTTTCCAGTTTCATCCACGTCCCTACAAAGGACATGAACTCATCATTTTTTATGGCTGCATAGTACTCCATGGTGTATATGTGCCAATTTTCTTAATCCAGTCTATCGTTGTTGGACATTTGGGTTGGGTTATCACCACCGATCCCACAGAAATACAATCTACCATCAGAGAATACTACAAACACCTCTATGCAAATAAACTAGAAAATCTAGAAGAAATGGATAAATTCCTCGACAAATACACCCTCCCAAGACTAAACCAGGAAGAAGTTGAATCTCTGAATAGACCAATAACAGGCTCTGAAATTGTGGCAATAATCAATAGCTTACCAACCAAAAAGAGTCCAGGACCTGATGGATTCACAGCTGAATTCTACCAGAGGTACAAGGAGGAACTGGTACCATTCCTTCTGAAACTATTCCAATCAATAGAAAAAGAGGGAATCCTCCCTAACACATTTTATGAAGCCAGCATCGTCCTGATACCAAAGCCTGGCAGAGACATAACCAAAAAAGAGAATTTCAGACCAATATCCTTGATGAACATTCATGCAAAAATCCTCAATAAAATACTGGCAAACTGAATCCAGCAGCACATCGAAAAGCTTATACACCATGATCAAGTGGGATTCATCCCTGGGATGCAAGGCTGGTTCAACATATGCAAATCAATAAATGTAATCCAGCATATAAACGGAACCAAAGACAAAAACCACATGATTATCTCAATAGATGCAGAAAAGGCCTTTGACAAAATTCAACAACCCTTCATGCTAAAAACTCTCAATAAATTAGGTATTGATGAGACGTATCTCGAAATAATAAGAGCTATCTATGACAAACCCACAGCCAATATCATACTGAACGGGCAAAAACTGGAAGCATTCCCTTTGAAAACTGGCACAAGACAGGGATGCCCTCTCTCACCGCTCCTATTCAACATAGTGCTGGAAGTTCTGGCCAGGGCAATCAGGCAGGAGAAGGAAATAAAGGGTATTCAATTAGGAAAAGAGGAAGTCAAACTGTCCCTGTTTGCAGATGACATGATTGTATATCTAGAAAACCCCATTGTCTCAGCCCAAAATCTCCTTAAGCTGATTAGCAACTTCAGCAAAGTCTCAGGATACAAAATCAATGTACAAAAATCACAAGCATTCTTGTACACCAATCACAGACAGAGAGCCAAATCATGAGTGAACTCCCATTCACAATTGCTTCAAAGAGAATAAAATACCTAGGAATCCAACTTACAAGGGATGTGAAGGACATTTCTACATTTTTATTAAAAATGACCAGATAAATATACATTCATCTTAAATTTATATTTATCATAAATATAAATTATACTGTAATATTCTGTTTTATAGACGATGATATTGTATATTTATAAAGTAATTGAAATCAAAATATTTTATTTATATCTTATTTATACTTTATTAAATTATATTTCATTTATAGCTATTCCAGGATCAGAGGCAACTGAAGTAGTTAAGATTAATATGTAAATTCTGGTTCTTCTTAACTGGATAGAACAGAATGCAAACATTTTTGGATTACATGAAGTAGAACTTTTATTTGGAAAGTTGAATTTCATGTATAATGAAAATATTTTCAAACCATACATAGTCATAAGCATAATACGAACACCATCTACAATACAAACACGTTTTATAAAGTTCTACTATGAATATTAATCCAAGCCAAAAGAAAAAGGTAATCAGGTGAACCTGTTCTACATACCTTTCATCTCTTTTGATGACATAATCGAACAATTTAAGGTACAAAACAAAGAAAGCTTTGGCTCAACCCTACTTATTTCACTATAGGAACACTAGCATATATACTACCACAGATAACAAACCCAATCCCATTATAATCAATTTAACATTGTTACATGAATCATATCTTAATGGTATGTAAACATATTTAGGGTTTCAATTGGCAATTATGTTTTAAATGCTTAGAAAAGCACACCAACATTTCTCATTATTGTCCCCTCTTTAGCTTATCTCTTCCATGAGTATAAAATAGGAAAAAAATATTATTTGAGACTTCCAGCATAATTCCATTGTGCTCTACATTTTTACAAACATGGGTGCATCTAAAATATCGATGCCTTTATACCGATAGAATAAAACCACCAAATTCACATTTTTCTTATAAATACGCACGCAAAATTAGTGGAAAACACTTTCATATAGCAAAGACCCTGCTTAATTTTCTTCTGATTAATAATTTTCAATGGCATGTACAAATCAAACTGCTCACTAAACAGTAGATTTTATGTAGATTTGTTTTTCTATAAAAATATATTTATGTGTTCACAGGAAAAAAGTTGAGTTGGTATGTGGGGGTGACTTTTAGATACATAATTAGTTAAAGGTTTGCTTATGAAGTTAGAAGGCATCTTAGCTTTTATGATTTTCAAATTTTTCTTCATAAAAAAGAACACCCTGTGACAAAGATAAGGTAACTGAGATTATGATTAGCACTTTAGAGTTGAGAGAGTTTGAAATAAAAAGGTTAAGCAACCTGCCTAATGTTTATGTACAAAATCAGTGCTGGAACCAGGAAGAGAATTTGGATTTTCCCAACCCTTGGACAGTTCTCTATGAACTCATGCCCACCAACCATTCTTGAGACTATATACAATCAATTACATTAAAATAATATTGACAGTAGACTAGAGAAAGTTAGTGTAAAGCCAGTAACGAACAAAGTCCTAAATATTGGCTGTTGCCTTATCACTAGTGGGCATTTCGCAAACAAGCATCACCGATGTATAATTACCATTGCACATCGTGGACTCCGTTACTCATTTTCTGAGGGAAAGTCATGAAATCCATTTTAACCTACTTGGATTTATTTTATTTGAAAGTTATTCTGATTCATAAAATATATGAATCATATAATTTCACAATTAAAATCAGGGTCAATCATAGATCTGTTCCTTTTGTGCTGAAGAGTCCCAGTAGTAGCCAAACAGTATTGAGGAAAGGTAACAATGATAGCAAAACATAGTCATCATTCAACCTCATTATTCATATCCATAAGTTTTAGTCACTCTGAAGATCTGAGTAGGAACAATCTTGATTTTCAGGCAGCTAAAAGGGAACACGAAGTGTAGGAAGAACTAATATTTCAGTATTTGCTTTAGTTTCTGACTTAAAGGTATTAAATTCCCAAATATTTTTGACATTATTTCTAACCTGTATCACTCTCTTTAAAAACCAGGTTTGGGCTGATGACGAAGAAGAGGAGACAGAATAGTACCAGAACTAAACGTGAACGTCACAACCTTGCCCTCCTCGATAGCTGTGCACTACAGTTTTCTCCCAGATAAATCAAAACATGATGACTGTTCCTCCAGAACATTGGAACCTTAGAAATCAGATGAGGATGGAACTCGAGTTGCACGGATGGATGTCTACATCCTCACATTCACACAGGGTAGAGACCACACTGCCTTCCCCCTTTGAAATGCTTACTCCCAGGACTGTGATCAAATCCTGAGCCCATAAATTACAGTTTTAAATAAGTCATGCTCTTCCTGTCTATACATTTTGAAGGACACGTGAGGTTCAAAAAGACAAGTAGATATTCCATGTGCATTCCTGTGCTGACTATTATAAATACCCCAAATTTTGGTCTCCATGAAATATAAGGGGTTACCATAAATCCAAGTTGAGGATATAACAGTATACCAATAATCACAGTTCAAAAACTAAAGTAAAATAAGTCAATTTCACTAAAACAGTAGTTAAGCATTTCACGGTAAGGTTAAAAAAATCTTTCCATAAAATGTCGAGTGCTGAACTTGACTGACATGTATGCATCATCCTCCATGTTGTTTTTAAAACAGGTTCATGTACAATTTTAAAAGGACTGGAGTACAACTGCCAGAAAATAAATTCCCTGAATTTGTACTGACTTTGACAGAAGGAGAATATAGGGAAAAAAATTCTCACCACAAAGATGTTTAAAATACCATATACACAAACGTACATGTAGGAATTTCTATGTAAACAATTTTTCTTTTGAGGGGCAGGGGTAGATGTACATTCAACAATAAAAACCTATTTTGAAAAATATGAAAACATTTCCCTCAATATTTATATGATGTTTTATTTTGAAACTGTTGAAAGAAAGCAATATAAGAACAAAATCCAAATGCTTTATACAACGTCTTCAGCTTTGGAACCTCATGTTATTAGTTGTAGCTCTGGAATGATGAAAAACAGTATCTTACTAATATATTCTAGCTGTACAAACATGCCCGTTAACGTTCATTTTCTCACTTCAAAATAAAACACATCTATATTTTAAATTGTGTAAATATTAACATAATATGTACAATGTATTCATGAAATATATGCAAGCATACCATTATATAAACATAGGAAAAAGGTAAAAGCAGTCAATTTAGAAATGAAGATATTAAGTAGATGTAGCTATTAGAATCCTGAACAATGGGCACTTTCTGCCTGTTCTTGTATAAAACAACCTTCTGACCACCGCTTCCATGCAGTTGAATTTAGTCCAAGAAAAAAAAAAAAAACACAGACACAAAAAGTGATGCTCGTGGATGTCATAACTGACAGAAGTAAAAAAATTCATGTTGAAACTGAAAAACATATACTTCTGTTTAAATATGACCATCTCTGGACAAATAGGAGCTCAATAAATACTAGTTGATTGTTCACCTAAGACTTTTGCTACTAAAATTTAAATAATAAATTTAGACTGTAGATTTTCAATGAAGTGTTTTAATAAGACATTCATATTCCTTTTTACATCTTAAATAACCAGTTTGCTTATGGTCTTTTAACCTGTAGTGAAGCAAAGTCACCAAGCCAGTTCTCAGAGACTGTATACCAATGTGCATACCAAGAAAAACCCACAAAGTAGCAACATCTATGCAAGCACACTGAATAGTAAAATCAGGCAAATATGGAATATACTGAATGCGGACTTTGGATTTAGTTGAGGTGTATCTGAATGCAGGATTTGTTTTGTGTTTTGCATTTTGAGCACCTGAAAACAATAAAAGCAAAACATAGGCCTGAAGTGCTTGGCATTTTATATTTTGAAGGCAGTGCTACTTTTTTCAACATAACTGCAGGATGTTGACTTCTGGATGAAATCTTCAGCCAGCATGTTTCTATTCCTATATGAAAGTTCTTGCTCCCTTGAACAGATAAATATGGAAGGTTGGGGTGAACCAGTAGTGTTGCTTACATATGTTGTGTTTATGCCCGAAGGGGAAAAGTTGCTGTAGAACTTCCATTGCTTTCAACTGATCCCTTCTCCTTAGATCCAGCGTAGGCACCAATAAATGATCCATCTTCATTGAATAGACCATGGTCTCCCTCTCCATATTCGACTAAGCTGTCAGCACTTTCAGTAGGCTGCATATCCCTATTAAGGGACCGAAGGCTTCCTTTGAGAGGTTTTTCATCACTGTCACTAGAAAACAAACAAAAAAAATAGTTCAACAAAATCTAATATTCATATTCATGTAAAGCAACATATTCATAAGTGATAAAAGATTTTATAATTTTCAGGACATCCATATTAGTATTGAAGACATATACTAAAGCCCACATGATACTACCACATGTTTACCAAGTTTACAAAGTCTGTAAACACGTTTACTAAGTCATAAGCTATTTTCACCAAACGATTTTTCATTATTCACAACACTTCTGCTTTTCTTTAAAATTGAGCAGCTTAGCTTCTGTAGGACATGTGGGATTTAACCTGTTGATGTCCATAGTGGCTGCTATGGTCTGAACATCTGTGTCCTCCCAAGTTTCCTATGTTAAAACCTGATAACCAATGTGAGGATGTTAAAGGTGGAGTCTTTGGGAAGTGATTAGGCCGTAAGGGTGGAGCCCTAGTGAATGGTATTAGTGCCCTTAGAGAAGAGGCCCCAGAGAGCTGCCCTACCCCCTTCACGAAGTGAGGACACAAAGAGAAGGTGCCGTCTGTCACCCAGAAAGTGAGCCTTCACCAGACATTGAAAATGCTGGCACTTTGCTCTTAGGCTTCCCAGAATCCGGAACTGTGAGAAATAAGTTTCTGTTCTTTTATAAGCCATCCAGTTAGTGGTATTTTGTTATAGTAGCCCTGATGGACTCAGACAGAGAACAAATGCAATTTCCCTTGCTGTCATGAACTTTTAGAGCTCTTGGCCTCCAAGTCTTGATCTTCTTCTGTCTTTACTTCTGATCCTTTTGATTCTCTTATATCCTTCTAAAAATTTTCTTTTAAAAATCAATCATATTCTGTTTTTGAAACCAAACAACCTTCTTTAATATAGTTAATTCAAGTTTGTTACATTTTAAGACAGAAAAAAATGGCTGGTATTTTAAGAACATAAATAAGTATACTATATTTATGGTAGGTGTTTTATTCATGAACAGAAGCAAATCCATTAGTAAAATGCTTATCAAATGGTATGATCGTCTAAATTTTGGATCAAGATTTTTTTAAGTACCAATTAGTATTACAGTATGAAGCTATACACCATATAAAATGATTTTATCAAATTTGATCCATGAAGGATTTGGAAAAAATATATAATTTAGATGTATATATCACTTTATAATTTGTGGTTTGTCAGCACTGTTCATCAAGTATGTCAGGTTTCTGGGAATAAAGCAGGATGGCACTTCTTTGCCTACTCTGTGTTATATGCCACCAAGGAATTTTCTTTGGTTTAAAAAAAAAAAGTGAGCAAAGGTGACATGTGTCTCTTCCAAGTGGAAGATTTAAAGCCAGTGCTCAGTTTGTTACATTCTGTTTTCCCTGCTGTGGTGACCCTGGATGCTCATCCACCAGCCAGTGCTCCTAAGTGACTAAGATGAAGACGGCGATCTCTGTGGGACACATAGCTTGAGAAAGAAAATGCTTTTGGAGTTGTTTTGACAGCAGCATAACACAGGCTCCCCTGATTGATACGATAATTGGCTCTTGAATTAGGATATTGCAGTTACAAAAACAAATCAAGAAAAACGATAAGACATCGGCTGAGGAATCAGGAACAAAGAGTAAAGAAAAATAACAAAAGAGATGATTATCAGAAGCTAGAAGGATGAGGACTTACGCAAGGGCACAGCATCTTATAAAAGTGTCTCCTGGGATAACGTAAAAAGTAGACAATTATCCTGATAAATATGTAGTTTGGGGGAAAGAGGTTGGAAAACACATCAACTACTATAAAGGGATGTCATAGGAAATAATGCATAGGAGGATGTTAGTTGTCTTTATAAAGGAGCAGCAGGGTGTGGGGAAATGGGTTTTTAGACAAGGCACTGCAAGGCATGCATTGTTTTTGTTTTCTTGCCTGTAAAATTGAGCTAATATTGTCTTTCAAAATTTTTTTTGCTTGATTGTTTTTGTTTTTTTGTTGAGACAGAGTCTCGCTATGTTGCCCAGGCTGGAGTGCAGTGGCACAATCTTGGCTTACTGCAACCTCTGCCTCCTGAGATCAAGCAGTTCTCCTGCCTCAGCTTTTGAAAAGTTGTTGCAGGTCCTCAATGATCATTGCCTCATGGAATTTGTATCTTGTATAATCCTCTTCCTTTGAGTTGTGGGCTAAACTTATTGACTTGTTCCTATAGAATACAACAAAAGTGATGGGATATCACTTCCAATATTAGATTACAAAAGGACTGTGGCTTCCAACTGGGGTGCTCTCTCTTGCTCCCTGGCTCACACATTCTGAAGGAAGCCAGCTGCCATGTTGTGAATGGCCCCACGGAGATATCCACGTGGTGTGGAGTTAGGAATGACCTCTGGCCTGTGAAGAGCAGAAGCCCTTAGTTCAACAGCCTGTATGGAACTATATCCTGCCAACGGCCACATGAGTGGCCTAGGAATGACTTGTGCTTTGGCTGAACCTTTAGATGAAACCATAGCCCTGGTCAAAACCTTGCTGCAACCTCATGAGAGGTCCTGAGCCAGAAGTACCCATCTAAGCCATGTCTGGATTCCCGAATTATGAGGACATTGAAATAATAAATGTTTATTGTTTTAAGCTGTTAAGTATTGATGGTTACTGTTATGAGGCAACTGCTAACTAATACAACAGTAATGAACACAATTTGTAAAGTTCCAAAATTCTTTCCTCCTTTTTCTTTTTCTCTCTTTCTTTCTTTCTCTTTATTGTTCTTTATTCTGGACAGAATTTAAAGTCATTTATTAAGAAATATAAAAAGGGTATTGACTAAGTAGAATACAGAAAAATAAGTATACCACAAAGTGGAGGTACAGGTAAGCTCAAATGTCTACTAATTAGCTGATGAAAATACTCCATATCCCTTGCTAGAGTCATGAATCCAGAGATGAGAAAATCAGAATCAATCAGATTTCTTCTTTGATATAAACTCTGGTTTCCCATGTGCTAAAATCGATATAAACCTGGAACTTACAATGTCTGTTGGCTGAAATATACAGGAGACCTGAAAAAAATGATGACATTACAACCAAAAAGAGCTAAGAAGTTGACAGAGTAGTAGAAAGGGGAAGATGGAGAAAGATAACAGGAGAATGAGACAGTTGAACACGTCCCTGAAAGATTCCTACTTAGCTCAGAGTAGATTTCTTGCCATTCCTCCCTTGCCCGACACGCCCTCACTCATTTGGTCATCCTCTGTCCAGTGGTTAACAGTAACACAATCCTTTTTATCCTTTAAGGCTTAGCTTATCTCATATGGATGATTCTTTTTCCAAAATCCTACCTGGGCAGAAATAGTTGCTCTCTTTTGTGCTCTTTTATTCTACCTAATTCATTACAGTCATTTGCATATATAGGATATTTTTCTCTGCTGATTAGGTTCATCTAGAGGACAGGGTTTGTAACTTACTTACCTTTGCAGGTGCAACCCTGTAGGTATACAGATACGTGTGTGTGGATGCAAACTGGATCGAACCTGAGTTCATAATGGCCATGCTAAAGATGTTTTAGCTACCCCAAATAGATATTCTTCGTGTTAGGCACAGAGCTTCAAGAAAAGTGTCCTAACCGACATTCCTGCCTAGAAGGTAATTATTTATACACCCTCACCACACACACAGAAATCTGGTTACTAGCACTTAAGTGGGCCCTATTTGTACAAAGTATTCTTTATAGGGTCATTACATTATAGTTATGTAAGCTTTTTATTAAGAATAAACACCTTTTTGTTCATTTAAGCTTTCAACATGATGAATATGTGTTTTGATTTTAAAACAGAACCTTATGTTTACCTGTATTCACCAAAGGTTTCATCTTTTACTGACTGAATTTCTGGGTCTGGATGCAAATCTTCCTTTTCTTTAACTAAAAAAGAGAAAAAAGGTGGGGAAAGTAATACAGTGACCATTTAAAAGACATTTTACCAGTGCTGTGGAATAGTGAATAGTCAATAAGAACAGCATTGCTCAAATGTTTTGATAACAGTGAGGCAATATTTTTTTCTGGCTATAACTACAGCCCATCAGTTACTTCTTTGTTTAAACAAAATAGAGAGGGGATTTTGGGGGGTTCTACTTATTTGTCGTCACACCTGCAGCGGGTTGCATATTTTCACGTGACTACTCAATACTATGTGAACAAGAAGTCTTAT
The DNA here is from genome assembly GCF_009828535.3 of Hylobates moloch. Classification (NCBI taxonomy): domain Eukaryota; kingdom Metazoa; phylum Chordata; class Mammalia; order Primates; family Hylobatidae; genus Hylobates; species Hylobates moloch. The sequence continues at coordinate 17,468,516 of NW_026652279.1, read as the reverse complement.
TGGAAGAGCCCAACTTAGTTTGATTTCTCAGTGAAAACCAAATTACTAAATATTTATTTTACTATCTGAACTTTTTGAAGATGTCATAGGCACCTACTAGATCTGTGTCATTAAACTAAATTGAATTTAAAAAGTCAATCAAGGCTGGATGTGGTGGCTCATGCCTGTAATCCCGGCACTTTGGGAGGCCAAGGCAGGCAGAACACTTTACATCAGGAGTTTGAAACCAGCCTGGGCAACAAAGCAAGACCCTGTCTTTATTAAAAACACACAAATTAGCCAGGCATGGTAGCATGCACCTGTAGTCCCAGCTACACGAGGAGCTGAGGTGGGAGGATCACCCGAGCCTGGGAGGCAGAGGTTGCAGAGAGCCGAGATAGCGCCACTGCACTCCAGCCTGGGCAAGAGAACAAGACCCTGTCTCAAAAAAAAAAAAAAAAAAAGGGCAATCATTTGGTTGTTATGTATCACTCTAACTCAAAATTGTTGCAACAATCTGAATATTCAGGTCTCCACTGACATTTTATTTTATTTTATTTTTATTGAGACAAAGTGTCACTCTGTTGCCCAGGCTGGAGTGCAGTGGCGTGATCTCGGCTCACTGCAACCTCTGCCTCCCGGGTTCAAGGGATTCTCCTGCCTCAGCCTCCCGAGTAGTTAGGATTACAAGTAGCCACCACCATGCCTGGCTAATTTTTGTTATTAGTGGCATATAAGACCAAAAACCTCTTGTTCCCTTTACTTAAAAAAAAAAAAAAAAAGCCCTCAAATACAAATTGTTCTTCATGGAACATTTTACGACTACATGCAGAGACCTAGTAGATTCTCTTAGTTGCTCTACAATATGAAATGCTGATTTTTTTTTTCTTTTTAGGGAATGATTTGAAGAAACATCTTAGAATCTGGATAGCACCACAATTCACAAATGATTATTTGTTGGGGGATAAGGAGAATGCTATAACTCTTTAACGTTTCCCATTAATTACTCAGAATATTTATTGGTCATTGTGAACTTAATTCATAATCATTCAGTCTTCAGAGAAAAAAGTGAAATGCCTAACTCCATAAATTATGCACGTCATTTTGCAAAAAGCTAGAAATTATGCTTTCAATGTTTCTATGTAGATGATGGGTTCCCAATAAATATTTGCTAGATAAATCATAAGCCAATAATGAACTTATATATCTGAACATCATGAAACAAATAGCAGTGTAAACTAAATCTTTGTCCCTATAAAAAGCATCATGAATACTAAGCAATACTAGTAATAATCATCATCTTGATACAATATGTATATCTGAAAAAGACAAAACAAATTCGGAAATTGAATGAAATTAAAGGCAAACATCATATTACCAACTATGATGGTTTTCATGTATATCTTATGTATCATTAATTCAAGAGGCAGTGTGTCTACTACATGCCATGGTAATAAGAAATGCATTCCTAGTAATGATTAACACCAACAAAGTTGACCAGTGGAGCCAGTAATATTAGAATGCACTACTGCGAAAAACATGAGTCATGTATGTCATGTATAGAGAGAGGCGTGCTATACATGGGTCACTTCTTAAAACACTAAAGCATATATGTGACTTAGTAATATGTCTCTCAATGACGCTGATATTTTACAGATAGACAATAGAAGCTTGGAAGTGTTATCAACCTTGTTAGAGCCTATTTTTTATTTTTTATTGTTTTGAGATGGAGTTTTTGCTCTTGTCGCCCAAGCTGAAGTACAGTGGCGTGATCTCAGCTCACTGAAAACTCCACCTCCCGGGTTCAAGTGATTCTCCTGCCTCAGCCTCCCAAGTAGCTGGGATTACAGGCAGCTGCCACCATGCCCGGCTAATTTTTGCATTTTTAGGAGAGACGGGGTTTCATCACGTTGGCCAGGATGGTCTCTATCTCCTGACCTCATGATCCGCCCACCTCGGCCTCCCAAAGTGCTAGGATTACAGGCGTGAGCCACCACGCCTGGCAGTTAGAGCCCATTTTAAGTGCTAGAAACTAGAACCAAGTAACTATCTGGAAATAATACTCTAGACCATACATATTTTCTTTGGTTAATTTAGCAATATGTTTTTCCTTTCAGTGCACTGTACATCTAATTTGCTAAATAAATTGGAGTTGAATGTGTATTTAAAAAAAAAAAAGATGTCTCTGAAGAATGCTTCCCAGAAAATGCTTTTTAATAAGTTGAAAATCACATTAAGAAACAATCTTACCTGAGTACTTTCCACCTCTATTTCTCTTCACAAAGCAAACAGTTAACAATACCAGTGTGAGAAGAGCAATCGCACACATCAGTCCAATAAACCAGCCTTGAGTGGAGATGTCATCATATAAACCAGCATATTCTGTGGTAGAAAGAGAAGTCACAACATTGTAAACTAGAAACAGTCTTTTGTATTCTGTAACATTGGGGAAAACTAGACATCATTTTTACACATACCAAATAGTATCAATTTTTTTAATGACCCCAGAAGGAATGCAATTTGAAGGAAATGTTAATGGGAGAATACTGGTAAATCTTCCCTTCTTTATTTAAAAAGGGACTTCTTCGAGTGGTATTTGATTCTGAGGATGAAAAACCAAAGAAAGATAGTGAAGGCAGATGAAGTTAAACTCAGAAGCAGCAAGGAGCAAACAAAAGCGCAAGCTGCCTTGGTTAGAAGCAGATGACCATGGAGCCTGGTAGTTTTGTTTTGTTTTGCTTTTTCTTTTTAGTTTGTGTTATTAAGATATGTTAATTAGCAGGAGATATTTTTAGGCAACAACTCTAGGAAAAACAAAATAAAGGATAAGTTGGACTACTGTGAAACATTGTTCATTTTGATAATTTAAAAATATGTCAAAACAAATTGAAATTATGATTTTCATAACTAATATACTCAATGTTTTTATGTTTCATATAGGACATAGGCAACACTAAATATTCTACAGGACATAGATTGACTAAGACTTCCCCAAATATAACCTCATTTCTCACCTCTCCCTCTTGTCTCAATTACATCTTGAAAAATGCTATCGTTATCACCCCAATTCTTAGTCATTAGGCGAACTATATGTTCAGCTCCCGGCTCAAATACCTCTATTGGGTGAGTCTTTTGAGTAAGATTTACTCCTTCTGATATCTTCCCGATACCTTTACCTAAGAAATGTACACAGTTAAATCATGTGAATTGTAATCATGGAAAAACATGACATAAAAAAATATTGTTATTAGAGGTGAATAAGAAAGTCACTTATACCATATTTTCTCAGATAGTTTTTGAATTACCAGGAGATCAAGAAAATCAACACTTCAACTTTCTTTTTTAATATAATAAAATTGAGTAAATGAAATGAACTCAATGCATGGCCATTTAAGATGAAATGGTACTGTAAATCTGCCTGGTCACATGAATGGTTCAAAACCATAGACTTAAAAAAATTATACAATATGATTTTGTGCAATTTAGATTTTCACAAACCTAATGGGAAACTGAATATGGCCTTTTGACTTATAATTGACAGCACATAACCTTATAATCGTAACTAACTATATATTGCTTTTTTTTGCCTTGGTCTTCTCCATAAATACTGATGAAATAGCATTAAAATATGGTCATATATTAAATATTTGAAATTTATAGAAGAACAAACCACGTGAAGTGCAGGCTTGCAGATACATACCAATGGAATGGTTTTACTGACATTTTGAAAGTGGTGTGAGAAGTTAATACTTTTCAAAAAATATTAATATGTCAATATGTTAATAGTAGAATCTCATAGTAGAAGATAAAATGAATCAAGTTGAACAAAAATATGTTAACTTCTTGTCTTACCACAAAATATCTTAAATATTTTTGCATGTGATCCATAGTGTTGCTGGGAATCAATATAATAAATATAACCCAGAAAATGTTAGCAATGATATAAAATATGTTTCTTACTGAGACTACAAGGGGTTATAAACTCTATTTTAAGTGGGCATGTGTTACAGATCAATATTTCATTATGCATTTTCACTATAAAATAAAAGTTAATTATATAGTTACTAAATAACAAAAAGGTTTTATTAAAAATGACATCATGTGAGAAATAAGGCCAATTATATAAGCAAAGCCTTCAAGATTAAGCATCATTGAAACAGAGTGCAATTAATTTTGACCTTGAAAAACAGAGATATTAGTATAACATTAAGCAGTGCAAGCTTTTGAAAAATAGAGTAAAGCAAGTGATTTATTCAAATCACTAATCACACAAAAATAATATTTCTGATTAACTCCATCTTTTCCCCTCTTAGCTTATGGAATATGATTTTCTTGGAAATCAGAGTGAAAACAATCAGAGAAAAATGCTTGTCAATCAAAGACCATTTTTTGAACAAATGCCAAATGACCTTGAAATGAGCTACATAGGCAAAGCAAGAAGAAAGATGCATAGTAGTAGGTTCCAATTTGCACAAGTGATCATTTTTAGAGTGCTCAGTGATAACAAGATGTATCTCTCCTCAGTGGAAATCTACATTTTTTTCAAAGATTATGTTGAACTCTAGTAGAAAAAGAGATTGTAATTTTTTTCTCTGTACATATAGCAAGACATGCCTATAGAATAGAAATCAGTGTCAACTCGGGAAGGGGGCAGTTAGCTGGAATACTGAAAATGTGGATTCCTGAAAAAGAGCACAAACATACTAGTAAGAAACATTTTTAAATTCCTGACACATTTGACAGTGAAGAAATGTTCTTTAGGACATGCAGCACATTAGTTACATTTTTAGTTTGAAGAGAAGATGCCACATCACTCGTAAAATCACATGAACAGCATTTTCACCCTCCAAAAACAATTTCTCAAGCATGAATGCAACCAAGCCCAAATTTTGCAACATATATACTAGAATGTGTAACACTTGTAAGGCAATTCTGTGAATATTTTTTCTCATATGCTTCCAATTAGTAAGAATGGGATCAGCATTTCACATGCACATTATGGTCTTGGTTATATCAAAATAGCAACCAACTCCATGCCTTAAATTCTGTTTTTAAAAATATGGAAGTTGAGTGTTTGGACTACTACCATTCTGACTTCTCTTTGTATTGGACACTTGATGTCAGTTCCAATGCTTCAGAAATAAGAACCTTTTAGTTACTGGGAAGTTTCCAATCCCCATCTTTAAGTCTAACTTTTATGAGTAGGTAAAGTCAGTGAAATTAGTTCTTCATTTCACTTGGTGTTCAATTCATCACTGGGAATACTTCGTGAGTTTTAGGGAAGTAATTATGTGAATTATACACTTTTCCTACATAAAGGGGTTTTAAATGTTCAAGGAACCTGAGAAAAACATAAGCTTGTTATTAGTTAGATATAGTAGGCACAATAAGATTTAAAAACAAACCAATATTAAAGGTCAGAGCATAACCATTCACACACAAACATGGTGATTCACAGTCACTCACAAGCTTGAACATATTTTAATATACATCTTCAATAAATAATAGGCAATTGAATTTTCTTTACTATTTTTCCCCTTCATGATGTTTCTTTCATTGATTCTACCATTTTTCAAATCTACAATTTGGAAAAGCATCCAGAACACAGTCTGACACATATTAGATTGGTGCAAAAGTAATTGTGGCCTTTGCCATTACTACTTTTAATGGAAGGGCCACAATTACTTTTGCACCAAACTTAATACATGATAAATAAACAACTCTATTTCCCTTTCTGCCATCTTCTACATCCTTCTTTTCTTTCTCCAATATCCTTCCATGTCTGAACAGCCTAAGCTCTACATAAATCTCTCTTTGTTTAACTTAGTGTGTACATCAGTTCCTCTGATCTGATTTCTCTGCAAAGGTCCTACTGCTATCACAGAAAGCTTAGCAATAACCTTGCTAAAATCATAATTGGAGATGCAATTTGGGAAGGGAAATGTTAAAGATAAAAAAAAATAGAAAAGTGTAATTGAATTATGATAATTGTGTTACAAGTGAAACCACAGATTTATAAGCCATTTCCCAGCCAGCTGCTTGGCATCAGTCATCAGAAAGTAAAATAAAATTGACATATGAATCAATGTAGATAGACTGAAGGCATGAAAGTGAGATGTATTAGATCTTTAATGTCTACCAATGCAAGAGGCAAATATTTTTCTGTATGGAAACATTTCTAAAAGAAAAATATAGCTTTACTAACCTTTTGAATAGCTTTGTGACATTATGTCCTGCTACTTTAATTAAGTAAAATTACAGTTCCTGACCTTGTATACACTAAGCTATAATTTGATTGGTATTGCACAGAAATCCATAAATTGAGTCAATGTGAACTTTCCAAACAAGATTAGTAAGTTCTGCCTGTATGTCAGTGGAAAACAGAAGGTCACACAGAGTGGGATCACAATCACTTCTAATTTACAACGACTAGCGCGGTGCTTTCCTTTCAGTGCAGCTGTTTAAAAAGATGCAGCCTCTTTTTACAGCCTCTGTTAAAAAGAGAAGCCTCATGTACTTACTCCCTTCTCCTAAGGTGGAGCTTTCCTCCGTGATCGGTTTTCCACAGCCCTGTGAAGTGCAAGCCCTCAAGTAGAATTTGTACTTGGTAGTTGCACTGAGGTTTGAGAGGTGCCAGCTGGGCTTTGATGGAGTTGTAATGTTAATATCATTTAATTCTCCAATCTCGTAGGTGTCATTTACTAAACAAATAAAGAAGAACAACAGCTCAAATGTGTTTAACCATTCAATTTGCATTCTTCATTATTTTCATTTCTCCTTAGGCTTGTGGTATGTAAAGATACATTAATAATTCATAACCATCAACTCATTTAATCCTATGAGGTACATACAACTACTATGACTATATCATATATGACAAAACTGAGCTCAAGCAAGAATAAGCACTTTGCTCCCATCTTGGGTCTCTAAATTTGCAAACTGGAATTTGAATCTAAACCATGGCCTTTTGACCCCAGAGAAACGTCTTTAATCCCTGTGCTATATTGTAGCCAACTGCTCCAGCTTCATAATACGCATTAATAATAATAAATTTTCCCTATTGTTATATTTTCATTGTATCTTTGACTTAAGTATTGTAATTTCCTTTTAGAACAATAATTGAGATGATAATATATTTATGTCTTCTATGGTTTCTAGTTTAACATATGGCACCAAATAGCTACTCAGTATACACAGAATCAATAAATGAAGGAATATATTAAATATTTAAGAATATCTACTGTATACTAAGCACTATGTAAAGTGCTCATTGTAAAAAGCTGAATCAGATAGCTTCTTTCAGAGAATTTGGAACCCAGCAAAGACATGAGATTTGTGTAAAAGTATGGAGTATTATAAGATTACTGTAACCATAGTCCAACAGACGAAATACATCCAAGAGAGTGCAGCTGTTAGTGGCAAGAAAGAATATAGAATAAATCCTCTTGACTCTCAGTCCAAGATACCACAGAGGTTAAAAAAATGCATTTATTATTGACATAAAAATGCCTTCCTTGGTCCATAAAAATGCAATTCAAATCAATGAAAAGAAAAAACAAACAAACTAGGCATCCAAACATTGGAAAGAAGGAGGTGAAATCATCATTCTTTTAGATGTTTTGAAAACGTAATTGTGAATGACCACAAAGTCAATTGAAAAACTACTACAATCAATATAAGAATTCAGGAGAGTATACATAGAGCTCTCATACATATAAATTGTAACAATTTAAAATATCGAAAAGCAATAAGAAAAAGGTAAACTACCTAAAAAGTCTTGATCACTTAATATTAATAGGAAGCAAAATAATTATATATTATTTTATTTTAAAATACACATATCAAGCAGTTCAATAATCATTACAATTGTTAATATTTCAACTTCTATATTCTAAGAACTTGTTTTTAAATAAACTTAAATGTCACATACGGATCAATATGAAGGTTGGAATTTAATTAGTTGAGTTTCTTATTGTTAGGATAAGGAGAAGGTATATCTTTACCAAACGAATTGATATTTAACAGAATCTTCAAATATTTCTTCAGTTCTTACAATTTTTTTGAAAACCAGTTCATGGACTAATATAAGGTTAAGAGCGCAACATCTAGAATTAGACTGATCTTGCTTTGCATTCTTAACACTTTTATTTTAATTTAATTTTATTTTTTTGAGACAGAGTCTCACTCTGTCGCCCAGGCTAGAGTGCAGTGGCACGATCTCGGCTCACTGCAAGCTCCGCCTCCCAGGTTCACGCCATTCTCCTGCCTCAGCCTCCCGAGTAGCTGGGACTGCAGGCGCCCGCCACCACGCCCGGCTAATTTTTTGTATTTTTAATAGAGACGGGGTTTCACCGTGTTAGCCAGGATTGTCTCAATCTCCTGACCTCGTGATCCACCCCCCTCGGCCTCCCACTTAACACTTATTTTACTACTTGACTCTGTGTGAGTATACTCTATGTACATCAATTCCCTCACTCATAAAATAGGGATAGTACATATCTAATAGATTTTTTATTTTAATGGCACAATGCAAAGAGATACACTTAGTATTGATCCTGCTACTTAGCAAGCACTCAAAAGTGCTAAAGTCTACTTCTGTTGGGATTATGCCTGTATGTATTTAAACATATGTGCTAATTTCAGCAGAAACCATCAGAAACTAAAGCAAATACGTGACCTGGATTGCTGGAAGTCTTGAGCTGATGTGGAAGTAGCACAACAGGACTATGATCAAGTTGACTTGTAAGCAGTGTATGCTGGGTCTCTGTATTTCTGGTGTTTTGGGAATTGATGCCTTGAAAGCCTAAAATTTTCATGATGGGATGTTGCTAAAATTTTCTATAATGTCAATCCCCTAATTTCCATTTTGAGATGATGCTTAAACTTGACGACTGTTCAAGATGGGAGGCGCTACTATTAAAAATGACCTGATTTCATCTAAACACATTCACGCTATTCTAGTTGCACAGCAGCATCTGCGCAGAGCCCATTCTGAGTAATGATCCAAAGACAACTATTTAGTCCTCTCAATATCATCTCCATGAAACAGCGAGCAACCCATAGAGATTTGATAAACACAAGTATATTCAGGATTGAGTCTGGGAGCATATATCTGAGGCAGAAGAGGTAGTGTGGAAGGTACCTGTGCTTTGAATCTCTATCACATCACTCAGTAACTCTTTTGCATGTTTCCTACTTCTCCAAACATCTTATATATAAACATTAAACCCGTGTTTTGTGTACCCATCAGCACACTGCTTTTTTTCTAAAACAGGTAAGCAAACCTTTCAGTAAAGGACCAGATGGTAAACATTTAGCCTTTGTAGGCAATGCAGTCTCTGTTGAGATGACTCAACTTTGCCACTCCAGGGAGAAAGTAGCTGTAGACATACATAAATAAGTGGACATGGCCGTGTCGTCATAAAACTTTATTCCTAAAAACAGGCGGCAGGGTGAATTTGGCCTGCAAGCCAGTTTACTGTACTCTGTACTCTAGCCCTGGGCTACAAGGAAGAACGGCAGCTTACAAACCATGGCCTCAAGTGATCATTAGACTCCCAACCTAGCAAACAGAATATTCAACCAAAAAATGAAATATTAACAAGTTAACTCCAATTCAAATTTCTACTTACTTATCTGATATTGCAAAAGATAGCCAGTTAAGTTTCCATTTAATTTCTTAGGTAGTCCCCAAGATAAAGTGGCAGTGTCTTTATCGACTTTGATGACCTTGAGAAAAGTTGGCCGTTCAGGTACTAGAAAACACAAGACCAAAAATAAACTCACATAAATTAGAAAAATTCAACAAAGCCTTATTATATTATAAACTTTATAGAAATTGACAAGCTAACTCATCTGAAGTAAATATTAATTAACTACTAATAAGGAATAATGTTTATTTTATTTATTTTTTTTTTTGAGAGAGAGTCTACCTCCGTGGCCCAGGCTAGATGGATTGCAGTAGCCCGATCTCGGCTCATTGCAACCTCTGCCTCCCGGGTTCAAGTGATTCTCCTGCCTCAGTCTCCCGAGTAGCTGGGACTACAGGCATGCACTACCACATCTGGCTAATTTTTGTAGTTTTGATAGAGACAGGATTTCATCATGTTGGCCAAGCTGGTTTGGAACTCCTGACTTCAAGTGATCCATCTGCCTTGGCCTCCCAAAGTGCTGGGATTCACAGGCATGAGCCACTGTGCCTGGCCATAAGGAAGAATGTTTACTATGGCCATGGATCAACTCCATTTTTGACATGACTCTACATCATTATCCTCTCACCTCCTTCTGGTGTTTGAAATACATAAGGCTCACTTTCAGGACCAGCTCCTTTAGAGTTATAGGCTAAGACTGTTAAATGAAATTCACTAAAGGCATCTAAGGAAGGAACCATTCCAGAGTTTCTTTGTCCTGAAAATCTTAGAATGTTCACTTCTTTGGGATGTGTTCTTCCATCCAACAGACTTTTTGTTTTCCACCAATTTATCTGCAATAAAAACAAAAATCTTTTAATATATCCATTGTGGTGGCAGATTCTCTTTGGCTTCTTCTGAAATCAGTTCTTATTTATTCTCAGGAAAGATATCAATTCAACAAGAAGAGGAAAAACCATGATAAAAACCTGATAGCCTTTCAGACGTCCATGTACTCTGTCCTTTGGAATTGTTGACCAGGTAACTTTAACTAATGTACTGTTTATAACATCCACCCCATGGATCACTGGAGCTGTATCAGGATCTGTTAATCGTATAAGATTGATTAGTTTTCAATAACCTGCAAATGTGATTATTAGGATCCTTTTCAAAAATTTTCATAATGTTTCTTCTGGAGAAAGCATTTTTGTGAAATTCACTCCAAATGGAACCAAAAGAGTTTCTCATGATAGATAAGTTTATCAGCCCAAATAGATTTCCCAAAGAAGAGGATAGCCTGTATCACACTGAGAAACGAAGCCCTCCAGATAGATACAATGTGGGTAAATAAAACCAGAAACTATTCTGTGGGCATCTTGCCTTTGGAAGCAAGTGAATTAAACTAGTAATAGAAATAAAATTGGCTGAGAATTTTGTTAATTAAATATTAATAACAGCTAACATTTGAGCATATGCTATGTGTCAGGCACTGTTCTAAGGGACTTACCTAAATTGGTTCATACAACCCTGTGAAGAGGATATTATCTCTGTCCTACAGGAGTTCTTACTACAGAGGAATAAGCCAAATACAGAGCAGTCAAGACTAATACTATCTTAATTCACATGTGATATGTGTTTTGTGTGCTTTTGTTTGGGTAGAAGAATTTAGACAGCAGGTGAGTAATGAGTTGGCTATTTCTCATTCTCAACCTTCTTCCATTTTTGGATCAAATTATTCCTTTAGATGCTGGAAAGGCAATGAGAATAACCCCTAATATTATTCACAGTATTGGCAATACAGAATGCGGTGTGTTTTTTCTTCTTCCAATAACCTATTTGCAGCAGTTACTATGGCATCAGAAGGTGTGTGTGCCTATAATTCTACATATAAATCTGGGTATATATCTCATCAGTATTAGGAAAGCTCCAGACATGCCACTGAAGCCCAGGGCATGATAGCAAGTGGCTCTTAGGGGATCCTTGACAAGTAAGGGCAAAGGGCAAATGTACTTGAAAATCTTATGAGAGTTATGCTGCTTGAAATGATTGCAGTGATAATTCCAGGTCTTCCATTTTCAATGTAGAAAGAGCTTTATAGGAAACTGAATAAAATGGAAACCTTCAACATACTTCCTTGGTACTCCATACGATCAACTGTCCTATAATCAATCCTAAGACAGAAGTCATGTATTATAGTTCTTTTTATCTCCCACGGCTAGTACATCCTCTTTGCATGCAGTAGTTGTTCACAAATATTTGTTGATTGAAGTACAATATATTTGAGAGCAACAGTTACTGACGTGCTTAGCAGTTTTAGGTACATCACTTACAGTCTTCTCCAGAATAGAGAGTCACTGACTGAGGTTCAGGCCCAGATCCTAGTTGATTGATAGCCTGGACCTTGACATCATAAGGGGCATAGACAGCAGGCGTCATCACCCGCAATGTGTGGTTTGTGACTGTTTCTTCTTCCCACTCCACTGGGGCTCCCTGTGGCTTCCAGGTCACTCTGTACTCTAGGCCTGGTCCATTCTGCTCCATGGATTTCAAAGGCTAAAACAGAAGGCAAGACTCATTTAGTCTGATCACAGACGTGTGGACTCAGAGATGATGGTGAACCATCCTAAGTGGAATAAGGAACAATGTAATGAAATGATCATTTGTTGAAAGATCTTAAATCCCCCTTCTTGGTTTAGAGACAGTTGTGAAAAAGTTTTGTCATCATATGAGCTTAAGTATGAAAATTAATCCCTTAACTCCCCAAGTAATGAGAAGCCTACACATCAGATGCCTGGATTATGTCCTTATGGTAAAGACCTTACACATGAAGGAAGTTACAAAGAAATTCCACAAAGTGTTTTAGCTTTTTGCTTATGCTTTCTGCTATATTCCACCTTTTCATTTTCAAAGAACAGGCTGAAATAAAAAATAATATGGCCACAAATTCTTTGGTTGTGAATGGGATTCTCCCATGGCTTTTTGAACAGAATTCTTTCTTGCACCTGGTTCTATCCTTCTCCATTTTTCTTCTATAAGAAGAGAGAGATTATGTGAATATTTTTGGAGATATGAATGTTCATACTTTCATGCAAAGAAACAGTAGCTCCTCTTTCTAATTAATTTCCCAGCTCCTTGACGATTCTTTATTTTTCTTTAAGAAAAAATGCCTCCCTCACCCACTTTATTTTGTTCCATACAAATATTTGGAGGAATAACTTTTTTTCTTTTTTCTTTTTTCTTGAGATGGAGTTTCACTCTTGCTGCCTAGGCTGGAGTGCAGCGGTGTGATCTCAGCTCACCGCAACCTCCATCTCCCGGGTGCAAGCGATTCTCCCTCCTCAGCCTCCGGAGTAGCTGGGATTACAGGCATGCACCACCACGCCTGGCTAATTTTGTATTTTTAGTAGAGACAGGGTTTCTCCATGTTGGTCAGGCTGGTCTCGAACTCCCAACCTCAGGTGATCCGCCTGCCTCAGCCTCCCAGAGTGCTGCGATTATAGGCATGGGCCACAGCACCCGGCCTGGAGGAATAATTTCTAGTATGGGAAATTGTTTATTTCCACTTTAGTTTTTAATTGAGCAACACTTTAATTTAAAAACAATAATGTGGTTTAAACTGCCTAATTTCAAAGATAATGGGATTATGCATTGAAATGAACCAGTTATATAAAATATGTTTAAAATATGATTTTAATCCTAAATTTAAGGTTCACTCATATAAACAGTAATTTTCTCTGGATATGTGAGTGAGTCAACAATGTCATACATAGTGTTCTTACACAATCTATAATCCTTCTCAACTTAATCTAATTTACTAAAACACTTATTAGAGGCATTGCTTGGAATTAAGTTGAAAGCACAGTGACATATCAGCAAAATAATTTTAAGTGTATTCCTATTCCAAGGTGAATAAACTAACTGGGAGAAAAAAAAAATCAAAACAAAATGAAAACTTTCTGAGATTTTCTGCAGACCTTGTTAATACTTGGATTCACTGGAAAGTTTTGCTCCAAGATATTTTAGAGTGTGAAATGGATATAAATTCACCAGGGGCTTTAGCATTGTCCCAGTGAATCAGGCCATGAGCTTGTAGTGCCGTACTGCAATCTGGAATGATAGTTTTCTTCAGTCTCTACCGACAATAAGTGTGTGCAAATAATATTATTCATTTCAAAATTTTGCTCCAAAGAAAGGAGTTAAATTTAATAAAGTTCTCTGACAAATTTTAAATAAATAATAAACCGTAACACTTTAAACAAAAATATTTTAGCTATATTATTGGCATGTTTAGTACCTGGGAACCCAAATAAACAGCCTGAATGCTTTGTATTTGACTTTAAGGCAATGCCTACTGAACCTCAGATATTTCCCAAATAATCTCTTCAAGAAAGAACAGAAGGAGCAAGGGCAGAGTAAGCAGGAAGACCACCAGCCTTCCCTTCCCTCTGCCTCTCGTGAAGTAGCCCACGAGGAAGGAGGCTCTAGAAAAGAGGTTCTTAACTTGGGGTGTAGGAATCTCTAGATGGGGTACATGTGTATCCTTTAAAGGATCTGAGAAACCAATGATATTGTTAGTATGAATTTTTGTGTATAATTTTCTAGAAAAAGAGTCTGTATGTCCAACACAGTTTCAAACAGATCTATGAACCAAGCAAGATTATAACTATTAATCTACAAAACAGAAAGACTGCTGTCCTGCCTTGATTCTATTTTTTAAAAAATTGTTGAACACTTTTATTTTTAATTGGGAAATAAAAATTGTATATACTTATTATGTATAACATGTTTTGAAATATGTATACATTGTGGAGTGGCTAAATTGAGCTACTCAAAATATATGTTGCTTCATATACTTATTTTTTATGATGAAAACACTTAAAACCTAGTCTCTCAACAATTTTCAAGAATACAATACATTGTTATCTACTACAGTCATTATGTTATACAATATTTTATTTAATTCCACTTAATTTCATTTTAAAGCCAGTAGGTCTTCTTATTATACCTGTATTATAAATAATAAAACCTGGATCCATTAGGAGTTAACTACCTTGGATGTGATTATATTACCAGGTAATTAAAGATGTTCCTGCTTCCCAACATTAGTGGGGTTTTGGGCTTTTGGTTTTGTTTTTGGTGTCCTTTAAGTTTGAAGTGTGTTATTTTACTGAGCAAAGTTAAAAATTCACATACATATGCTTAAGAACAATGGAAACTCTCAAGCAAAAATTATCCTGGTATAGGTATTTAACTGACGAGGTTGCAGTAGATTCTTTTGTCCTGTTTTGCGAGTAGAACATTACGATGTTCGAACACTCAAAATATATGAGTGAGTCATGACCCACTTAATATATGAAAAGTGAATGTTTGAAGGTAATGCTAACTAAAAAGCCTAGTTCTACCATTAAGTTAAATTGTAATGTTACTTTAAATTGAATCATGTTTAATGTTAAATATAAAACATAAACAAAGAAACAAAAATTAGGAATGTCCAGTCTGTTCCTAGTGCTCATCTTCATTGCTAGTTCTTTGGGGAAAGATTAGCTTTTTTTTTTTTTTTATGTCTCTCTGACCCATTATTATGTAGATAGGAATTATTTTGAGTACATCTCTGGAGGGGGTCTGGTAATTCATGCACAATACTATCTGATTGTGAAACTGGGAAAAACCTGGAGTCTAACTCCTTTCTATAGGATGATCCATACAGAACGATACTCAGTGAATGAATGTTCTTAAACTTCACTGGCTGTGTCACAGCAGTGATTAGATCTCTGACACATCAAGATAATAGGAGACACCATGGGACATATTGGGAATGTAACTGTCAGCCTAGATCCAAATCCTGTGACTACTTCCTTCCTCTAGTCAATTAATTACTAAATTACATATCATTTGCTCCTCAAAGACAAATTATAAATACTCTTTTTTTTTTTTTGAGACAGAGTCTCACTCTGTCACCCAGGCTAGAGTGCAGTGGCATGATCTCAACTCACTGTAACCTCCACCTCCTGGGTTCAAGCGATTTTTCTGCCTCAGCCTCCCAAGTAGTGGGGATTACAGGCATGCACCACCACATCTGGCTAATTTTTATATTTTTAGTAGAGATGCAGTTTCACCATCTTGTCCAGGCTGGTCTCAAACTCCTGATCTTGTGATCTGCCCGCCTTGGCCTCCCAAAGTGCTGGGATTATAGGCATGAGCCACAGCACCTGGCCATAGATGCTTTCTTAGTACAGTCTCATTCTTACAAGAAGAGAGCATTAATAATCAATCTTGTGTATCTTCAGGGTACTAAAAAATGACTTATGAGTGAGAGGAGTAATCAAAAAGACTGAAGATTTCTGGCCTTTTTTCCATATTACTCAGCCCAGTGCATCTGGGTGAGGTCATTAAACTCTGAGATTCCCAGTTTCTCTGTATGACATACAAGACTGACACCATCATGGACCACAGCCCTCCCAAAGGAGTAGTGAGGATTAATGAGCTAATGTTAATGGAACATGATGTGCTTCTCTGAGGAACTGACCAGCAAATACACAATATTACTGATATCTAACCAATTATATTATCTACTTTATGAAAATTTCTATGGAACTTAAGGGAGGATAATACAGATATGCCCTAAAAGACTAACATCATTTTAGACTATAAATTAAGTAATTATCAAGACAATGTGGTAGTAACTATTTACAACCACACAGTCAAGGAAAGAAATAATATTATTGAACATATTTCATTTCTATGTATTACCTTTTAAAAAAAAATTTTCCACATCTTAAACTTGTAAAACTTAATTTCACTGAAGTGGAAATAAAGAGCTAACTTTGATCTAAAAAATATTGACTAAATATTTTGCAGGTACGGGCCATGTGATTGTGTAATGAGTACAAAGACCAACATATGAGGAAAAAAGCAAACTAAACTTTGTGCACTTTAAAATTCTTCCAAGAATTATACCTGGAATGAGTTGTGGAAATAAATTAGTATATTTTGGCATACATTAAAAATGTTCTATGCTTACACAAAATTTTATAAATTCAATGTTGGAGGCCTACTACTCATCAGAATGGTTGAATGATAATTTCCTTTTAGGTAGGCCAATATACTGGTCATGAAATACATCCAAGTAGTAGAGGGAAAATAAAATTCCCCACTGTTACAGAAGGAATTTGGAAATGACCCTAGAATAATTAAAATTATCTGGGTAGATGTACATTTTTATACAAAATTCAAATGGTGAAGTCTATTTAATAACATTTAACAGAGATATGTAAAGGAGGAAAAAGTGAGGTTTGGAGTCCAAAGATCCTCATATATAAATCCTAGCTTTGTGGATTTCTGGTTGTGTGGTGATGGGCAAGACATTCATTATCCTGGATGCCATCTCCAGATCTAGAATAAGGCGTTCATGATGCTTTCTTCACAAGATCATCCTCAGAATTATTAGAAAGGAGAATACAAAATGTCTACTGGTGTTTAATGAGTAGTGAATATTCTTTGGGGTATCATCAGTTTAATATGCATAATATCTAGTAGATCATACTAAATTAATTAAAGATTTTCAGTATTTTTTGAATGGAAGAGAATCTAGAATATCGTTAATTAAATTATTAATAATTTGAAACTTTTGGTAATGTATTACAACTAAATCAATCTGTATAATCTTCCCTAAATTGTTGACCAGTGTTAAACTCGATTTCGTAACATCATTTTAATCACAATGATCTTTAAAATTTATGATGATGATGACTCACAAGTTCATTTCATTTCCAAATCTTATCTTTGTTCTTAAAAAAATATTGTGCTATCATTGTAGTTAGCATGCAGACCTAAGAGGAAGAGAAAAGAGCACAAAGAAATACATAACATATTAAGAAATACACACCTCCCACTTTATAATCATTTCCTTAGGTTGAGAGGCTTGAACCCTTATGTTTTGTGGATTCCTATCTGGAGCTGAAAAATTAAAAACATTAACATTATTTTTCCTTTTAACCCATAGGTAAGTCATCATATCACAAGTCCTGCCCCCAAAAAACACAGATAATTAAATAAGTTCGATTGTACTTATTAATTTATATCTGGTCCAGTTCCTAAAAAGATTTAAGGTAGATTTTAAATATGTATTTTATTTAAAAGAGTAAAATAGTCTTCTTGGAGTGAAATAATTATTACCCAGTGGAGAGTAGATGGTTTACTATATATGTCTTAATTTTCAATCTGCTTTTAAAATTTTTAAAACTGCTTTTTAAGATTCTGAACCTGCTTTTTAAAAAAATATATTTTAATTTAAGCCTGCTCTATTTTTTTTCTATTAGAATTGTCATTAGAAACATATGTTGTGAATATTTGCCTTTAGAAGAATAAAATAAACACCATGTATTAATATCAGCAGCCAAGTTTTAAGGACATCAAAATGAACAAAACCTGTAAAGTAGTCATGAATATTTTTAGATGGATTCGTTTTATTAGAAATAGCTAAATGTGGAGTTTAGTGCAAAGGTTGACATACACTAAAATCACACAAGTATTAATTTCTATCTGATTCAGTTATAACCTTCACTTGCTTTTTCTCAGTCCAAAGAGGAAATTATGTCCTAGAGTATTTATTTTAGCCAAGGAAAAATAAAATATCATGCTATGACCACATTGATGATCAATAACAATTCAGTAATACAAATTTTAGCACAGTCATCCTTGAGATTTTTTCAAAAGCATCTTGGAAATTTAGACTGACATTGAAACACAAGAAAAAACACTGAATGCATAAAAATTAATAATGTTAGACACATATATATTGAGCTTTAATTTAGAACTTACTTGGTAACTGGTTAAACTTGGTATTTAGTCATCAGAAATTACTGAAAGTAATGTTTTTTTCATATATCACTCCCCTAATTTCCCGCTTTTATCAAACTCGTATGTAACACTTCTGATACTCATGTGCTTTGAATATTTTGTGTGCTGTTTACAGAACTGTTAACACTATTTGTAGAAATCTAAAATCCTACATTACTCTATCAATCTTTTTTTTTTAGATGTTCAAAGATGGGGACAAACAAATATTTTGTTAGAAACCTGATGTGAGAACCTGCATACCTGCTGGTGGTGTTTCATGATGGTCTGACGGCTGGCTAGGTTGACTTCTCCCTACTTCATTCACGGCTATGACCCTGAACTGGTATCTCACAAATGGAGCCAAAGGTAAGATAACTGTGGTTTTCTTTCCTTGGACTCTGGTCAGTTCCTCCCACCTTCCAGGCTCTTCTTTGTTTCCTTCAAATTCAACAATATACTCTGGTAGTATAAACAGGGAAAAAAATATTAGAATGTATGGAGTATGGATAAGTTATACCAAAATTTATACCCAATATTAAAAGTTCAAAAGGATGTTATAAGAAGAATAATCCACTAAGGGTGGTTAAAAAATGACTTCACTATTAACTTTGACTATCTAGAGTAACGAAAACAGTTATCCCAAGTCTTCCTACCGCTAATATTGCTATTGTGGTCAGCTCCAGCTTCCCAGGTCAGCCGAACACTCCTGTTCTGTCTTTCAGACAAGTGAAGGTTTTCTGGTGGATCCGGAACATCTAATTAATAAAGGAAGGGAAAATGTAGATAATTGCCTTTGTTCACCTGATTCCCTTCCTCAGACACATTGCCAGCTACCCGGAGACAGAGGAGGTACCACCCTCTTAGGGACCTGGGAAGCACCCCTGCCCCCCGCCCCACATATGCAAGGGAAAGGTGGAGTTTCAAGGGTAATTCAGGCACCTAGCTAGCCCTAAGAAGTAAATAAACAACTTGATAAGAACGGAGGTAATAGTAGCTTTAAACACTAGCCAAGGAAGCTAGAATCACAGGGATGTTTGGTTCTCCTATAGAAACTGAAGATAACGTTTAAATATATGTCTCTAAGTTGTTTTTCTGGAACCCAGACTCTCACCAAATAAATTTGCTGGCACGGAGACCTCAGATAAGGGGAAACTGAAGTCTGAGCTCTGACCATCATTTTTTGTAAATTTCTTCCTGAGGGCCTAAAGGGAGCCACATCCACGAGCCAGAGCTAATATTCTTTTTGGCTGACTCCCAATTTTTAAACAAAACTTCTCTTCCTTAACCAATTGCAAATGAGAAAATCTTTGAATCCACCTATGACCTGTCAGCCATGCCCCACCTCCACTTCAAGATAGCTCACCCTTTTAGGCATAAACCAATGTGTAACCTCAATGTACTAATTTACTATTTTGCCTGTAGCATTTGCTTTCCTGAAATTTACTCCTGCTTTTAAATACCCTCACCTGCAAGCCACTGGGGAGGTTGGGACTTAAGCATGAGCTGACCTGCAGGTAAGCGTCTTCCTTTCTCCCACTGCAAACCTCAGTATAGATACCTGGTCTTACTGCACTGGGTAGGTGGACCCCAGTTTGGTTCCATAAAAACCCTTCTTTTCTGTGCCCATGTCTCCACTATGTTCAATAGCATCAGCCTGTGGGGTCTGGGGTTCTTTGTAAAATGCGGCATCTTCACATGTACTCCCCAATGGACCATATTACCTCCCTCTTCTCTGATTACAGTCTCAAGGGGTTATCCTTGACCAGGGACATCAGAATTCTTTTAGGAGTAGTTAATAACAGTGAAAATTCCCAGGCCCTATTTCTGGCTTACCGAGGAAGGTGGGCCCAGGAATCTGCATTTGCAAACAAGTTCCTTGCATGGTGACTAGGTATACCCAAGTTTGAGAAATAAGATGTATCTCAGATGAATCATTTCTATTTGTCCAGTCCATATTTGTTTACGTGCCTGATTCATCTCCAAGAATAGGGGTCATATTTTATTAAGCTTTAAATTGCCCACAGTGCCTCACTCATAAATGTTTTGTAACTAAATAAATCAGTGAAAAAAGATATTATTACTTCAATCATGTGTATAATTATTATATTAAAGCAATAAAAATTAGGTCTTATGGTTATAGGAAAAGAGAACACAAGCTCTGCTTTCTTTCCTGCAACTGTGTTGGATTTTTATCATTATTGATAACAATGAATTTTCATTATAGCAACTTTGATACCCTCTTAACCTGGAGTTCTCAAAAGGAGTAGGAAGGCAGTTTATATCAGAACAGGGAGATTTGGCATTGTTAAATGTTGTGAGAGAAACTGGAAAATTAAGTAAGTAAATGATCACAAATTTTTGAGTACTAAAGAAAATGAAAATTCTAGTACTCTGAAAATAAAGCAACAGTAAAAAGAAATCTTATTTCTAATGGTATTTACTCTGAAAATTGGGTTTGAATTCTCTCAAGTATTGGAGGACTTTTATCTTTTTGCAGAAGAGAAAAGGAAGATACTAACTAATGTAGCCTTTCAATGGGTTCTTTCTTCTCCAAGTGGAAAGCAGCGTCTATTGCTCCTCCTGAATATTTGCTGATTGTTAGAAATTTACATTGACAAAAAGCATTGTTTCCAACTCAGAATAGAGAACATGTTTTTAAAAAAATGTGGTTCATGACTGTGTCCAAACATTAAAGCCTTAAATAAAAAGTTATTTCTTCAACAGGTTTCAGAATCTCTGAGCTCAGAGGACTTTGGTTTCTCTTCAGTATTTACTGAGTCCACTAATTTCTAAAGCTTCCCAAAATAAACTAAGGCTGCGTATTACATCTGACATTAAAATCTGGCTCCTCTGAGAATCATACGGAGCTAGAATTGATGAACTTGTAACTGAAACTTTTAAAAAATGACATCCTGAAAGCATGTTTATGTCAAGGCTTTTAAAAATAACTTTTGATTAAAGGGGGTCAAGTATATACTTTTAAAAATTGTTTTCCAGGGGGTAAAACATAGTCTTTTAGAAACCTCATATGTGTCTATATAATTATTTTTTTATTGTCAATTGTTGAGAGATGCTTTGGTAAATTAGAAGTTTGTCTAAAAAAAAAAGAATGTAAATTTTAAATATAATATTCTCCAAAACTTATTTTTATTTTTATTCTGTAAACATTGGTAGATTACTGCATATATAAATAGTACATATACTCGTAGGTAAAATTTATGTAGAATTAAAAAAAAATTATAGTTCCAAAAATGGCAGCCTAATCGCAAGAATGAACTTTTAAATTTTGTAAGGAAATTGAGAAGGGGAGCACCAAGCAGTAGGAGACCCAGGCCCTTTGGTGGCTGAGATTGCTCAAAATACTCAGGGACAAAGTGCACGGAGCCTGACACTTACCCCTCTACTCACTGGGCCTGGGATGAATTCCAGTTTATCTGAAGCTCAGCTACTTTATCTGATGAATTATTGTTGAAATCATCACTAGGGGATTAAACATTTCTGCTTGTAAAGACCTGAAAATGCTCAAACACCCATGGCCAAACATTTTGCCTAAAGGTACAATTCTACTGAGCCGACTCTACAACTCTACAAATCCATACCTTCTATAAGTGGAAACTGTTCTTTTATTTTTAGAACCCAACCTTGATGGCCATTTGTTTCACCCGAGACAGGGTGGCCATTCGCTTTACTTGAAGAGATCCAGCCTGTTGAGCCATTTTTTATCAGCTTCTCAGAAGAGACTGAATTTTCTCCCTCAGTCTGTACCACCACCTCCCTTGTTCGGAACCTAACAGAGGGCCCCAACAGCTGGAGTGCTAAACACACAAAGGTCTGTTAATAACACTGGTTAATGTAGACATATGATAAAGAAGGGTAGGCAAAACCAATACTTTTAAGGACTATCTGCAAACTAAAAGAAAGACTAAATGGTGGCCACTGAAACAGAACAAATGTCTGTAGCTGTTAGGGTCCCTGCAGAAAATTAATGAATAACTCACACAAATTTAGGATAGTTCCAAAACGTTTTAATAAAACGTCTTTAAAAAGATGTGGGCAGGATGTTAAGTAGGTTGGGTGTGAGAGAGACTTGAAATATTGGTGTGCGGCTGCTAGAGCCCCATCAGAAGGAATGGTGTGAGGAGACCCTGTCTGCAGAAGCCATGACTTTGGCAGCGGGACACAGCCAGTCCACAGGGACGGAGTAGGGAGAATCAATACAACACTCCAAATGGCCCTCCACTTGCTGAACCAAATAGTAGCTGGAAGGCAAGTGGTTTGCTGATGTTGTACTTACAAGCAACCTTTCTAGGTCAAACAGCTGGTAGAGAGTGAATCTGGAAGGGAAATTTTGGAAAACATCCAGCAGATGGCCTAAGAGCTTTAAACATTGGTGATTTCAGGAGTAATTGCATTGATTACACTAGTGAAGTGTGCACACTGTTTCCTAATTAGTACTTTCATTAGCAACAACAACAACAAAAATCAAAGACATTCCTTTGTAGAATGCTGGAAGTTCCTCTCCATCCTTCCTGGAACCCTGGGAACTCAGTCTGTGCCTTTGGTTTAGAGATGACCACCGTGCATCCACCTCTCGACCCCTATCGAGATCCTCCAGTCTAGCCCACCTCCATTCCTCAGCCCCATTTCTTTGCACACCAGGAAACAGTAGCTCAAGAGTGATAGGAACTCAAGCGTGCTTTATTTTTCTTTCTGCTGATAGCGTCACTTACCTCCCACTGCTATTGGCAAATTAACACATGTATAGAAAAGAAATTAAGCACTAATTAATTTATTTTATATGAAAAGAGGAGAAAGGATTTGAAATTGTGTTGCTTTTTAAACAAAAATTGCAAACTAACAATATATGTGCAGGGGCTCAAAGAATCATTAGCTTTCTTGGCCAGGAATGACGGAATTTAATCAGAAATGAAGAAATGAACAGATTTCTCATTAGTTAGTGCACTTACCAAGAACAGTTACTTGAGTTATATCGGCAGCACTGTCTAGAGCAGTATGAGCTGAACAGCAGTAAATACCTTGGTCCTCTAAAGTTACATTAGATATGGTCAAATTAGCTCCATCAATAATTATCCTATCAGAAAAAAAGTGAGTACACGATGAGAAGGAAAATAGAAACAATAGAAACCCAATTCTTTTAAAAATGCATATGCCTCATCGAAAATGATCTAAGAGTGAAAAACGACTTTAAGCAATGCAAATTTGATTAGAGAATGCCACAGTTGAAACCTGGAGATAAAGAATTATTCTAGCATACACAACTGTCTACATAGCCATAAACACAATCACATTAAAAATTATTATGAAATCTAAGCATCTGTTTGCATGGGTCAGTGATGGAACTCTGTGTTGCCTGGCATGTTTAAAGAGTGCATCATACCTTACAATGGCCAAGATATATTTGAGTAATTCTTAAGGTATGTTTAGGGAACCACCTACACAGGCTCAATTGGAGTGCTTCTTACAAAAGCAGATTCCTGAATTCCATCTCCATTCCACAGAACCAGAATACCTGAGATGGAGTCTGATAATCTTAGTTTTTCACAAGTTTCTCTTTTCTCCGCCCCTCTACTCCCACGTACAATGCACATTAAGATCTGATAGCAATTAAAGCATATGACTTATTTGAACAGTAGATGGCAGGGTAGTACTTCTTTTTACAAATCATTTCACCTCGCTTTTTAGCAGTTGTTCTTTTACCAATTTGTGATCAGGTTTACTATGAGAAAATTGCTTCTTTATAAACTTCACCTTTACCCTGTACCATTGTTGAGATAACTATTAAAGTATTTTTCAAGTTCCATAAAATTTAAAATGTATTCATAATAATTAGCATTTTGTTGAAATAATTTAAATAGTGTTATCCTTGTGAGGAGGAAAGGAGGCTCACATAATTAATATTTTTATGTACATTTCATATAAAATGCTGAGAATTTTGAATTATATAAACCTACTTTAAATTGCATTGTAATGAAACAGTTATTTTGATTACAGACAGAATCAGCCCTTATTCCTAGACCAATAATAGAAAGATTTGCCAACCAATATTACCTTGAATTGTTAATCAAGAATCTCACTATAATTCTAGACATAATAAAACTTTGACATGAATTAACATCTCAGGTCATGTTAGTCAGGTGTCCATTTGATATAATATTAGAATACTGCATATCCTGACAATTTTTGAAAAATTTACCTTCTTAGATGAAAGAATATACTTTAATAACCTCTTGAAATAGGGCTTTTGTGCCCTGCATGAGGGCCCGTAGTAGCTGAAATCTTGCCAAGATATATACCCTGGCATGGGGTGCTTCAAGCCAGAGAAGAAAGCTACCAATTTTTTTGGCAAGTCATGGTTGCATTATGCCTTGTTTCCAGTCTCACAAATGTACCTTAGGTGCCTCATATTACTCAAGGTTGGGTGCCTCACTAGTCCTCGAAATGTGGTAGGTATGGTATACCTAAAGAACTTATTAAAAATGTCATGTTCCAGCCTCAGTCCAGGTTCCAAGTAAGTACATTTGGATTTGGAGATGGGGCAAGGGCCATTGAACATGAAGCCTTGATAATTCTGTCACACATCAAAATCTGACAACTATTTGCCTTAGCAGGGTCACACTATGTTGTGCTGCAGTAACAGACAACTCCAAATTCTCCATGCCTAAGAAAACAATCACTTATTTCTCTCTCACATTATGTTCCCATCATAGGTCAGCTGGATTTTGCTTTAAAAAGTTGTATCATTTCTACTCTCATAGTACCTGAACTCTTAGAAGAAGCTAAAAAGCATCTTCACATCTTTGTGTCCCAAGCTTTTCCTCTGTTTGCCTTCACCTGCTTAATTACCTTGCCTGAGAAATCTATCCACTAAAACCACTCAACTCCTTCATCTGCAATATCCAGTCTGCCAGTCCCTAATCTGTGTCAGCAGCCATTGTTGTCTTACCCTGTTCAGCTGAGTAATATTCGTGTTTCCCTGAAAGCACTATGACAAAACAACTCTCTCTTTGGAGACCTGTGTTTGCGGCTCAGTTCCATCAATTATTATTTGTACAACCTTGAACAAAACATTGAGCCTAATTCATCTTATCTCAAAAACGGGGATAACAATATTTTCTTTCTCTTTAGGATAATTAAATGAGGTAAAGCCCATAAAGTGATTAGTGTATACAGCCTAGCAGAGTATGTGCTCAGAGAGTGTTACTAATAATATTAATCAAGTTGATTTCATTCATTTTTGGCTTATTGCTAATCACATTTCTCATGGTTGGTGTTTTAATGTCCCCAACTCCCATTTCTCCTGCCTTTCTGCTTGAACAAATTACCTTCTTTCCTAATATGTTAGAAAGAGACCTTTCACTGTGACTGCATCTTCACCTTTGCATCTTCACCTTCTCCCCTCCCTCATTCATTTGTCACTATTTCTGGAGGGGGAAAAAAAGCAGCTCCTATTTGGTGCCAAGGAAAAACCCTCCCACTGGATTCTCAATGCCCTTTCCTCCCACGCCCTCCTAGTAATCAGTATATTCATCCCACTTTTCATGCTACAGTGGTCTCTCTCGCAGGGCTAGGTCATGAACAGTCCCCATTACCTTTGTTAAGCATGATATGCATTCTAAAACTGGTTTCATATCCATGCTCCATTTCATTTTTCATAACCATAGTGTATGGTCTATAGCCACCTGCAGGTTGGAAATCCACAGAAAATTCCTTGGGGGGCATTTCAATCTACCTAATAGCATTACTGTGAGGGCTAAAGAGAGAAAGCATGTATGGGAAGTACTAACATAACATGAAGCCCCATAGGTCCAATGGTTCAGAGGGGCAGTTCCCAGCACTTACTGCATCCCTGCACAAGAAAGGGGACAAGTGAGAAGAGAAGAAGCAGTTTTCACTTCTCATTGTTCACCATGTATATTTGATTAGAAGTTTAACCTCCCTTTAGGTTAAAACTTCTGGTCTTCTGCGTAGTAATAAGGAGAAGGCGTCTCAGCAGAAGGTAAGAAGTATGAGGTTACTGATATGGCCTTCTAGAAATTTAGCAGATACCTGTGATTTCTACTCCCTGCTATATCTCCATGCCTGCCCTTGGTAGCAGTCAGGGCCAGCCAGCAGCAGTTACTCCCAGCCTTCCTTGCTCGTGGGGCCTCTCCTGAGCTAAGGTTATTGTCCTTTATCCCTGTTACTTGTTTAGGGAAATTGGCAGAACATCTGTGTCACTTGCTCAGTCCACTCAGATAGCCAGAGGTTCATTTCAGTGCCAGCTCTTGGATCCTGCAGGAAATGTAAAACTGGGCCGCATGAAAAGGTTGCTTAGGGCTTCTGGGGTCAAAGCCTAAATGTACGTGTCATATTACCAACCAGCCATGGGTCTCTGATTCCCTTCTTGGCTGTAGACCAGAGGTCACATGGAAGACCCCGGATAGTCAGGCAGTAGTAACAAAAGAGGCAGAATTTAGGCATATCTGAGCAGTTGGCAGATCAGCAGAGACCTAACCTGAGGCTGGAGATCTGTATTGCAAAGCGTAGCCTTTAGACATATATAACTAATCTCGTGTTTCAATGAGAACTGGTTGTAATACATACAC
Organism: Hylobates moloch; assembly: GCF_009828535.3. Lineage (NCBI taxonomy): Eukaryota > Metazoa > Chordata > Mammalia > Primates > Hylobatidae > Hylobates > Hylobates moloch. Next base: position 17,441,464 of record NW_026652279.1, on the reverse strand, counting down.
TGCCTTTCTGCAAACCTTTGTATATATATGAAGGAGGGGAGAGAATAAATTAAGTACCAAGGCTGAGACCAATGCCTTTGCATAGAGGTGGCTCACACATAAATACCAAGATAGACCAAGCAAGCAACAGAAATGACACAAGCAGAATGAAGAAATGAAGGCAGTGGGGCGGTGGTGGCTGGGGGAGGTGGAGGCAGGGAGCAGGACCAAGATAGCCAACTAGAAACAGCTGTGTTCGGAGGCTCCCCTGGAAAAGAACCATAGTAAGTGTCTGAATCCTTCCCTGGCAACCAAGGTATCCAGGTTTCTCTTATAACAACTGACTAGGAGGCTGGCATGATCCACAGAGAGGAGGGAAGAACAGTGTAGTGCAGTGGTCCACCTGAGAGCCACACGGGGCAGGGGAGACCCTTCCCCCCAGCCAAGGGAGGTGGTAAGTGAATGTGCTACCCAGCGGGGGAAACAGTGCTTTTTCCACGGAACTGTGAAACCCATGGATTGGAAGACCCCACTCACAAACTCAAGCCACTGGGTCTAGCATCACAACCCCGAAGTCCCACAGATTCTCAACAACCTCTCAGCTGGAATCTGCTTAAGCCTACTGAGCTGCTGGCGGAAGGGGAGGCCAGCCCCACAGCTGCAGCTACCTGCTGCCTAAGCCATTTGAGCTCCTTAGAAGAGGGGCAGCAGCCAGCACTGGGAATCACAACTGCCTAACACGCTAAGCTCCTGGGTGGGGGAAAGGCAACATTCATATCTGTAGCTCGAGGCTGTGCTTTCTCCCCTGCTGGAGCCAGGGAGGCTGGATGGCTCGGTCCTAAGACATTTCCCCCACAGCCCAACACACCCACTGTGGCAGAATCAATGCCTTTTCAGGCCTGACCCATCATTCCTCCTTGGGTGGGGCTTCCCTGCAGGAACTCCAGTAACTCCAGCCAGAGGCTCAGGGACAGAACCCAGATCTCCCTGGGCCTGAGCCCCTAGGGGGAGGGGTGGCCATGGTCTCTGCAGACCAACAGATTCAGCCTCTCCTCCTGGTGGTTCTGAGGAATCCGGGCAGCCCAGACAAGTTGATTTCCCCCTAGTGAGGCACATCCCCTCCACCAAGGGACAAAGTGCTTTGTTAGACGGGTCCTATTCCCCGTGCCACCCAACTGGGTGAGACCCTCCAACAGGGGTTTGTCAGACACCCTATATAGGAGTGATCCTACTGCCAACAGGTTGGTGACCCTTGAGGTCTGAGATCCCACAAGAAGGAGCAGGCACCCATCTTGGCTGTTCTCCAGCCTCCTTAAGTGACATCTCCAGGCATAGGAGTGAACCAGATGAATAGGGACTGAAGTGGACCCCCAGCAAACTGCAGCAGCCCTACAGAAGGTGGACCTGATCATTGAAACAAAAAAAAAGAAAGAAAGAAAAGAAAGCAACAACAACAGCATCAACAACAAAATCTCCCACAAAAACCCCATCCAAGGGTCGGCAGCCTCAAAGATAGAAGCTAGACAAATTTATGAAGATGAGAAACAATCAACAAAAAATAATTCTAAAAACCCAAAAGGCCTCTCCTCCCAATGATGACAACATCTCTCCAGTAAGAGCGCAGAACTGGATGGAGGATGAGGCAGATGAATTGACAGGAGTAGGCTTCAGAGAATGGGTAATAAAAACCATGCTGAGCATGTTCTAACCCAATGCAAGGAAGCTAAGAACCTTGATAAAAGGTCACAGGAGCTGCTAACTAGAATAACCAGTTCAGAGAGGAACATAAATGACCTGATGGAGCTGAAAAACACAGCAGGAGAACTTCGTGAAGCATCCACAAGTATCAATAGCCAAAGCTACCAAGTGGAAGAAAGGATATGAGAGTTTGAAGACCACCTTGCCGAAATACGGTGTGCAGACAAGACTAGAGAAAAAAGAATGAAAAGGAATGAACAAAGCCTTCAAGAAATATGGGACTTCATAAAAAAACGGAACCTACAACTGACTGGAGTACCTGAAGGAGATGGGTAGAATGGAAACAAGCTGAAAAACACACTTCCAGATATTATCCAGGAGAACTTCCCAAACCTCCAAGACAGGCCAACATGCAAATCGAGGAAATACAGAGTGCACCACTAAGACATTCCATGAGAAGATCAACCCCAAGACACATAATCATCTGATTCTCTAAGGCTGAAATGAAGGAAAAAATGTTCAAGGCAGCCAGAGAGAAAGGCCAGGTCACCTACAAAGGGAAGCCCATCAGACTAACAATGGACCTCTCAGCAGAAACTCTACACACCAGAAGAGAGTGGGGGCCAATATTCAATATTCTTAAAGAAAAGAATTTTCAGCCCAGAATTTCATATCCTGTCAAACTAAGCTTCACAAGTGAAGGAGAAATAAAATCCTTTCCAGACAAGCAAATGCTGAGAGATTTCATTACCACCAGGCCTGCCTTGCAAGATCTCCTGAAAAAAGGCACTAAATATGGAAAGGAAAAACCAGAACCAGTCATGCAAAAACACACCAAAATATAAAGACCAATGACATGATGAAGAAACTTCACCAACTAATGAGCAAAATAACCAAACAGCATCATGATGACAGGATCAAATTCACATATAACAATACTAACCTTAAAAGTAAATGCACTGAATAGCCCAATTAAAAGTCACAGACTGGCAAATCAGATAAGGAGACAAGACTCATCTGTGTGCTGTATTCAGGAGACCCATCTCACATGCAAAGACACACATAGGCTCAAAATAAAGGGATGGAGGAAAATTTACCAAGCAAATGGAAAGCAAAACAAAGCAGGGATTGCAATCCTAGTCCCTGACAAAACAAACTTAAAACCAACAAAGATCAAAAAAGACAAATAAGGGCATTACATAGTGGTAAAGGAACAATTCAACAAGAAGAGTTAACTATTCTAAATATATATGCACCCAACACAGGAGCACCCAGATTCATAAAACAAGTTCTTAGAGACATACAAAGAGACTTAGACTCCCACACAATAATAGTGGGAGACTTTAAAACCACTGTCAATATTAGACAGATCAATGAGACAGAAAATTAACAAAGATATTCAGAACTTGAACCCAGCTCTGGACCAAGCAGACCTAATAGACATCTACAGAACTCTCCACCCCACATCAACAGAATATACATTCTTCTCAGCACCACATCACACTTATTCTAAAACTCACCACATAATTGGAAGTAAAACACTCCTCAGCAAATACAAAAAACCGTAAATCATAACAAACAATCTCTCAGACCACAATGCAATCAAATTAGAACTCAGGATTAAGAAACTCATGCAAAACCACACAACTACATGGAAACTGATAAACTTGCTCCTGAATGACTCCTAGGTAAATAATGAAATTAAGGCAGAAATTAAGAAGTGTTTTGAAACCAATGAGAACAAAGACACAATGTATCAGAGTCTGTGGGATACAGCTAAAGCAGTGTTAAGAGGGAAATTTATAGCACTAAATGCCCACATCAGAAAGCTAGAAAGATCTCAAATCCACATGCTAACATCACAATTAAAAGAGCCAGAGAGGCAAGAGCAAACTAATCCAAGAGCTAGCAGAAGACAAGAAATAACTAAAATCAGAGCAGAATTGAAGGAGATAGAGATATGAAAAACCCTCCAAATAATCAATGAAGCCAGGAGCTGGGTTTTTTTTTTTTTTTTTTGAAAAAATTAACAAAATAGATTGACGACTAGCTAGATTGATAAAGAAGAAAAGAGAGAAGAATCAAACAGACACAATAAAAAATGATGAAGGGTACATCACCACTGACCCCACAGAAATGCAACCTACCATCAAAGAATACTATAAACACCTCTATGCAAATAAACTAGAAAATCTAGGAGAAAGGTACATATTCCTGGACACATACACCCTCCCAATACTAAATCAGGAAGAAGTTGAATCTCTGAATAGAGCAATAACAAATTCTGAAATTGAGGCAGTAATTAATAGTCTACCAGCCAATAAAGCCAAGGACCAGATGGATTCACAGCCAAATTCTACCAGAAGTACAAAGAGGAGCTGATACCGTTCCTTCTGAAACTATTCCACACAGCTGAATAGGAGGGACTCCTCCCTAACTAATTTTGTGAAGCCAGCATCAACCTGATACCAAAACCGGGAAGAGACACAACAAAAAAGAAAACTTCAGGCCAGTATCACTGATGAACATTGATGCAAAAATCCTCAATAAAATACTGGCAGACCGAATCCAGCAGGACATCAAAAAACTTACCCACCATGAACAAGTCAGCTTCATCTCTGGGATTCAAGTCTGATTCAACATATTCAGATCAATAAATGTAATTCATTACATAAACAGAACCAAAGACAAAATCCACATGATTATCTCAACAGATGCAGAAAAGGCCTTTGATAAAATTCATCATCCCTTCATGTTAAAAACTCTCAATTAACTAGGTATTGATGGAACACATCTCAAAATAATAAGAGCTATTTATGATAAACCCACAGCCAATATCATATTGAATTGGCAAAAGCTGGAAGCATTCCCTTTGCAAAACAGTACAAGACAAGGATGCCCTCTCTCACCACTCCTATTCAACATAGTATTGGAAGTTCTGGCCAGGGAAACCAGGCAAAAGAAAAAAATAAAGGGTATTCATATAGGAAGAGAGGAAGTCAAATTGTCTGTGTTTGCAGATGACATGATTTTATATTTAGAAAACCCCATTGTCTCAGCCCCAAAACTCCTTGAACTGATAAACAACTTCAGCAATGTCTCAGGATACAAAATCAATGTGCAAAAATCACAAGCATTCCTTTACACCAACAATAGACCAGCAGAGAGCCAAATCATAAATGAACTCCCATTCAAAGTTGCTACAAAGAGAAGAAAATACCTAGGAATACAGCTAACAAAGGATGCAAAGGACCTCTTCAAGGAGAACTACAAACCACTGCTCAAGGAAATAAGGAAGGACATAAACAAATGAAAAACAAAATCCCATCCTCATGAATACAAAGAATTAATATCATGAAAATGGCCACACTGCCCAAAGTAATTTATAGATTCAATGCTATTCCCATCAAACTACCATTGAAATTCTACACAGAATTAGAAAAAAAACTACTTTAAATTTCATATGGAATCAAAGAAGACCCCATATAGCCAAAACAATCCTAAGCAAAAAGAACAAAGCTGGAGGCATCACGCTACCTGACTTCAAACTATACTACAAGGCTACAGTAACCAAAACAGCATGGTACTGGTACAAAAACAGACATATAGACAAATGGAGCAGAACAGAGACCTCAAAAATAACACCACACATCTACAACCATCTGATCTTTGACAAAACTGACAAATCCAAGCACTGGGGAAAGGATCTCCTATTCAACAAATGGTGCTGGGAAAACTGGCTAGCCATATGCAAACAACTGAAACTGAACCCCTTCCTTACACATTACACAAAAACTAACTTGAGATGAATTAAAAACTTAAATATAAAACCCCAAACCATAAAAACCCTAGAAGAAAACCTAGGCAGTACCATTCAGTACATAGGCATGGGCAAAGACTTCATGATGAAAATGCCAAAAGCAATTGCAACAAAAGCCAAAATTTACAAATGGGATCTAACCAAACTAAAGCACTTCTGAAGAGCAAAAGAAATTATCATCAGAGCGAACAGGCAACCTACAGAATGGAAGAAAATTTTTACAATCTACCCATCTGACAAAGGTCTAATATTCATAATTTAAAAGAAACTTAAAAATATTTACAAGAAAAAAACAACCCCATCAAAAATGGGCAATACGAACAGAAACTTCTCAAAAGAAGACATTTACACGGCCAACAAACATGAAAAAAAGCTCAACATGACCGATCATCAGAGAGATGCAAACCAAAACCACAATGAGATACCATCTCATGCCAGTCAGAATGGTGATTATTAAAAAGTCAAGAAACAACAGATGCTGGTGAGGCAGTGGAAAAAAGGAACACTTTTACACTGTTGGTGGGAATGTAAATTAGTTCAACCATTGTGGAAGACAGTGTGGTGATTCCTCCAGGATCTAGAACCAGAAATACCATTTGACCCAGCAATCACATTACTAGGCATATACCCAAGAGAATATATATCATTCTACTATAAAGACACATGCACATATATGTTTATTGTAGCACTATTTATAATAGTAAAGACATGAAACTGACACAAAGGCCCATCAGTGATAGACTGGATAAAGAAAACGTGGTACATATACACCATAAAGGAAAGAGATCATGTCCTTTTCAGGGACATGGATGAAGCTGGAAGCCATCATCCTCAGCAAACAAGTGGGAGAAGAACAATGAGAACACATGGACATAGAGAGGGGAATCACACATACCAGGGACTTTTGGGGTATGGACAGGTCAATAGGTGCCGCAAACCATCATGGCACATGTATACCTATGTAACAAACCTGTACGTTCTGTTCATGTATCCCATTTTTTAAAGAAGATATAAAGAAAAACAAAAATTAAAAACAGAAATTTGTCATAAGGAAAAAAATGAAGTTAGTAGTACAAATCACAAGAGCAAAAATGGACTGTGCACTTGGTATTTTCTAAGTGATCTGTATATTGATGTTTTCTAAGTACTTGGTATTGTTAACCCTATAATGAAAGTACCTTTTTAATACTTTCAATTCCAACTATGTTATGGGATTTAAAACTAAAGCACAAAGATGTTAAGCAGCTTGTCTAAGTTCAAAGATGTAATAAGTGACTGAGCTGAGATTTGAATCTGAGCCTTTGAGCTTCAGAGCTCATGATCTTACCCATAGCAGTGTTGCTGTCTCATGCAAGCGGCACATGTCCTATCTAAACATTTTCAGATTTGTAGTTTTACAGGGTAATAAATTACAAAACTAATGAGAGGTGAGATTTGGCTCCAAGATAGTTAAATTTTAACCCTTACATAGTAACAATGCAAAAGGACGCAAAGCTGACTTTCTCACATTTTCAAAAGAGAGTAGACATTCAGCAAATGCTGACTTTTTATTTCTTTGATGTTCTTAATATCATCTAGTGCTATTAAGCATCCATTCACACTTTCCTGTATATGCTCTCTTTTATATTTTGTCTGTATTCTCTATACAGAGTTTGGAAGACTCAAAGGGGTACTTCTCAGTACTTTCCGGCAGGAAGAATCCCAGATATGATTTAGGTTTTGCTAGTGAGTTAAATAAACTCATGTGAGATTGAAAAGTAGAAGGAAAATGGACACCACCTTCTCTGGGCCAGTGGGAACAGACAGTGGTTCTGGCAGACACGAGAGTTGGCAGTGGCAGGACTTACGAGTAGTACCAACGGGGTGAGGTGGCCATGAAGATGGCAGCAGTTTCCAGACACCTGGATTGCAGCTGCAGTGCTCTGTGATCAAGAACCTAGAAGACTAGTATGCAGCCTCTTCTAGGCCTAGCTCCTCCAGTCTTTTTTTGCAAGCACCCAAGCCCATGCAGTTCTCAGCCTTTTTTTGCAAGCATCCAAGAACATGCAATTCTTCCTCGGTTACTTAGAGTGGTCTCTATTTCACGCACTAATAGAATGGTACATGTTACATGAAAAGTCAGTAGCAAAAACAGGATGATAAACATATGATAGGAGAGTGAAGTGACTTGAAGACAGAAATATTACTGTTTTTGTTTTTATTTCAGTATGAATACTTTTAGAATTTTTTTTTTTTGAGAGACAGTCTCTCTGTGTCCCCCGGGCTGGAGTGCAGTGGTGTGATCTCAGCTCACCGCAAACTCCACCTCCTGAGTTCAAGTGATTCTTGTGCCCCAGCCTCTCGAGTAGCTGGGATTACAGGCAAGCGCCATCATGCCTGGCTAATTTTTTATTTTTAGTAGAGACGGGTATTCACCATGTTGGTCAGGCTAGTCTCGAACTCCTGACCTCAAGTGATCCACTCACCTCGGTCTCCCAAAGTGCTGGGATTACAAGAGTGAGTCACTGCGCCTGACCTAGAACTTTTTTTTATCAAATGCAAGGTGTTCACCCCAAGCAAATATTATGACATATCATGATAGTTTACCTACCTGCCATCTTCTGTGCCATTAATTTCAAAGGCTTCTCCATCTTTACTCCAGGACAATTTCAAACTGTGTTTCAAATGTGAGTCACATTTGCTTTCACAATGTAATTCAAGCATATGCAATTTGGGGATACGAGGATTCTTAGGAGAAACTCTAAGTTTTGTAGCATCTGTTTTTACCAAACAAAGATATTAGTTAGAACTAAGCATGGCTTACTTTGTTATTAAGTTCCTGCAATTTAAGTAACCCAAACTGTCACCATAACAGTCCAATCCTCATGCAGGGTTTGTCCCACTGTAATTTCCTAACATTGTATATCATTATTATTTTCTTTCCATCCAGGCTTGGACATCTGACAAAATTTAAGTGGAAATATCAACTAATAGTTTAGGAATTTCCTTCATTATTTCTTGGGGAAGGGAGTAAGCAAAGTATAAGCAAACACATGTCTCTAGAAGTTGAAAATAACATAATTTCTCCTTCAAGAGCTTCTGGATATATAATCAAAGCACTGTAAAGGAAAAGGGAAAGATATTTGATTTTCTATTAGCGTGTTTGTTATTAATTCAGAAACCTGAGGGTAAATGTTTAAGCCCATGAATGGATGAACTATTAACATGAAGGTGGGGAACTAGAAAGTAAGCCTCAGGAAAAGTAGGGCCTGTGACTGTTTCGTAACACTGCGGTATCTCCAGAGCCTAGAAGGGAGCCTGTACACCACAGGCACTCAATACATATTGTTAAATCTCCTTTTGAATGAATTACAGGGAGTGACAGTTTGAAACAAAAATAAATTTGTAGTTGTCAACATTATGAAACTCAAAGATTGGTATATGGCTGCCTTAAAAAAAAAGTTTGCTTCATTATGATTGTTTTAAAACATGCAGTCCTTACTCTTTAATGCTATATTAAAAGTAAGTATACTCTTAATGTGGCATTTGGCATTTTGGGGACCTCCCAGAGACCAACTGCACAAGCTGACCTCCAATTCCATAATTATACTCTGATATTGGCAATGTACATTTTTCTCAAGGAACTGGCTAAAAATGGAAAGTATTAATAAAATTAATTGTTATTCCAGGCACAAAACTTGAAGAGACTATTAAATTGAATTAATTTTAAGTGAATTATTTGACATCCTACTTCTAATTCTAAATTTAAAGCCAGAAATTCATTTAATAATAATAGATACAATTTAATAAACACTTCTCTATCGGGGCTCTGCTAAGTAATGCATATTCATTGTGGCATTTTATAATTATAACAACTTTATGAATATTAATACTCCCACTTTACAGAGAAAATAATTTAAGGCTAAAATGAAATTGAGCCATAAGACAAAGTTTCCTAACCGGTAAGGGGCTGAACCAGGATTTGAACCCAAATCTGCCCGAGACTAAAGCTCACGCTCTCAATCACTATACTATATAGGCTCTCACTTAACTCCATTCTCAACATGCCTTTTGTATATGTAAAAAAAAAAGTGTCCTTAATCCTCCATTGATATGATTCGTATATATTTTTAACATATAAAATAGACACTACAGCATATTGAAACTTTCTAAACTTGTCCATCTCTCTGGCCACTAGCAGTTTTGAGGTCCATTTTGGGCCAAGCACTGTGTTGGGCAATAGGAGTGCAAAGTTCCATTTAGATTCGAGGTTTCACGCTCCTTACGCCTAGCTGAGTTGCTTAACCTTGATATAGATTTACTTTTTGAAGTATAAAAACAATCATCACCATCTTCAGTGACTTCATGAGGGCATCCTGAAAAGTGTACCTGACACTTGAAAACATAGAAGACATCAGAGATAAGTAGATATTGCAGGAGAATATTCGAGTGCTTTAAAAATATAGTCTGTGGGGCTGGCACATTGATTTACTTAGGGCACAGAAAGAGACAAATACTATAAAATAAGAAAAGGATGTAAGGCAAAAGAGAAGGAAAACAGGATGAAAAAAGAAGGAAAGAAGGATATATATGGGAAGAGAGAAATGTCAAGACATCAGTGGATACAACAGCAGAATATGTATGAGGAAAAGTGGCATCAGTGAAAACAGATGATCAAACAAATATGCTCTCCCTTATCTAGGTGGAAGTGAGAAGCAGGCTGGGATATGGACATGACAGAAGAAACAAAAATGCTCCTTATTAATACTGAAGATCCTTTCTGTTTTGTGTTTTCTTGAAGATTCTCTGAGCAATATTAAAATCAAAATATCAGTGAAGCCCAAGAAACTATTAACAGCTCCCAGGACTGTGCCCTGAAGTGAGAAGGAATAATACAAAGCTGTTATGACTCAAAAAGAGGATCAAAAACCCTCCTCATTCTGTCATGCCTCAGTCATTATAAAGTTATGAGTTTGTGAAATCTTTAGCTCAAAAACTTGATTACCTTGAGTTGGCTTTGGAAATAAAATATAGTTACAGAAATATGGTGTAGTATGGTTAATAGGTAATTTTTAAATATTGACAGCCATCTGTCACTAAGGACACCTGGCTCCCTCTTAAAATAGGATGAAGCTGTGCACATATCATTGGCATACCCTGTAATTCTTGCAAAAATCTTTTAGATGAAACCCAATCTAGGAATTGTGAAAAACGGTTCAAAGAACTTTATCTGGTACTCCAACTTAAATTGTATTATTCCATTTGGGCAAATGAAGACAGAATGAACCCATGTGACAATTCATGCAAAGTAACAGTGAAATAAAAATACTTCTAATATCCAAATTGGCTGTGACTGCAGTTTTTCCTATAGCATTTTCTACCCAACATGAGTATGACCCAGCATCATCTTCGGTGGTTCTGTTGATCTGCAATGTGCCATTTTCATAGATATGATACCGCCTGCCCTCCAGGGGTTTCACTTCTTCCACCTTCTGCCTATGGACAAAGAAAGCAAACATCCATCTGAGGTAGGGAAAAATTGTATACTCTTTTTAATACTAGTCAATGATGTGATTCAGGCTAATCCCCTTTCAATAGCTTAGCAAACCTTATGAAATGTTCCGCTGGGTTTCATATTTTTCTCAAAATGGACCATGAATGTATATCTTATCTACCCAAATAGACTGTGGCTAGAGAAAATCCAAGTCCATGCTCCGTGCTTCTGCTGTATTTGTCATAGCCACCAGCACTGGTTTGCATGTGTCCTCAGAGCTTAATAAATATTTTCTGGCTTATTGATGGTGAACTCTTTAGTTAATGATTGCTCCAGGGTACTAAATGGGAAAGCTAGTAATTGAAAGAGATAATGAACCTTTCAAACCTCCTGCTGTCCCGGGAGAACACTGGTCATTCAGAAATATTATAAGCCAGGGAGTCTTGCCTGTCCTGTGGACATGGATTACATTTACCCTATCAACCCCACAGCCACTTCCTCCAACGTTCATCCATTTCCAAGCCTTTGCTGCTACAGCTTCATTTACCCTGTACATTTCACAGTAAGTGACTGCTTGCGTTTTTTGTTTTTTTTTTTAAGGATAAGCTGTGGATACGGTCCATGTCCATACAGGACAGGGACTAGGCTGAGGCAAGTGGGAGGCTTTTGCCTCAGATGCAAAATTTAACAAGGTGCCAAACATCTCAGTAAGCAAGGTAAATAAAATTTCAATCGAGTATTTTGAAAAATCAGAATAATGCAAAAAACCCATGACGAACAAAATGTGTATCATGATTTAAAATAAAGGCGATATCTGACCCTATAAATGTATGACCTGGGGTCACTCATCTCACCCTGCCCTACAGACCCATGACAAAATTATTCAAGAACTATTTAACCAAGCTTTTTCAGTAAAGTAACTAATAAGGTAGACCCATATTGATAATGTCTTTGGACTTACGATACCAATTAATTCATTGAAATTAAAATCAAAATGAATGCTGGAAAAGTCTAAAGCACACGCATTTGGAATTAAATGAGAGCTTAGATAATCATTTAGATAATCCCCAAACAAAAACAATAGAGTAAAACATGACCTTGTGGTACCCCATAATGAAAAACCAAAACTGCCTTTAACACTGTCTCTGTAATCTCTTCAATTCTCTGCTTTTCTTTATGAACACAAGCGGCTCTCTGTACGTCTCTACGTGAGAAAATCCTAGAAATCCAGCCAGTGTTTTCAGAAGAGCTAATTTCCTGGAAGGTAAGTTTGTTACCTTATGTCTCAGAGGCACTGGGTACATGTACCAATATAGACACAACACAGCCTGTCAAATTACGGATGAAGAAACAAGGTGAAATCTACAATTGACATTCTCTTAAGAAAACCATGCGCCACCGGCTTACCAGGACACGACTGCCTCAGGTGAAGCAAAGAACTCGCAATGTAAGAAAGCATTGTACCCAACCACTGTAGCATAATTTTCTCCATCTTTGGTTTGTATCAATGGACGGACATCTATTTGAAAATAACATAAATGCAGTTTTAAACTTTCGTGGAAAGATATGCAAACTAAATTTTTCTATGTCCTAGCCATATTAATACAAATAGAAAACAGCGGAATATTATGGTGTCTGTCTTGAATTATAAAAGTATCCTAATTCAATACATTTTTGAAAGTATAATTTCAGTGTGAAGGCTAAAACTCAAATGTATGGTGAAAAGTAGTTTGATTTTTCCCTCCATATATTATGTGTCAAGAGTTAATACACTTCTGAACATGACCTTGACCATTTTCCTTAGGAAAATAGCAGGTTAAGTCAGCTCCCAGGCACACTCACCCACAACATCAATATTGGCATTGGCAAGGATAGTTCCATGGACATTTGAGGCTTCACACTGGTACACAGCAGTATGATTTGGTTGAAGGTTGGTAAAACTGATTTCCCTGGGGAAGACAACATCACCAGCAAATGGATGATCTGAAAGAGATTAAAGAATGTGAGTTTGATAAAGAACAGGACATAAAATATTTATACATGATTTATTAAACATGTCACACAGTATTTATATTTTAAAACCAGTTTAGGGTGACTAATAGTTCACTGAAGCCAATTCTTTAGGTTTTCTGAACATCAACTATGGACTTTTCTTTCCAGATCCATGTGAATTTTCAATTATCTTTCATGTTAATATTTAGCAACAAAATATCTGCTCATCTGGAGCTCCCAGACTTTCCATACCTATACTCACAGTACTATTCCAGATTATCCTTTAGGCATTCAAGACCTATGATGAAGTGATACTCTGTTACTCTTCTGAATTTAGATACTGAAGCTGCCTGGCACAAGTCACATGGTCAACACATCACGATCTCCCAAGCTACCAGTACTGGCTGCTATTTTCCCCTTTGACACTTTTGTTCCCGTTTCAGTTCTCTGCCTCTCTACAGTTTTCTGATCTGCACCATTCATTTCATTTGCCTTGCTTCACTATTTAACCACTTCATGTACACTGCTTGCATATTTCATTTTCCCAGTAAGACTAAACCCTTCTTGAGAAAAAGGGCCAGATTTTCTACTTTGGGGCAATAAAACCTTCCACACTCCTGATCCAAGTATAATTCTGGAAATATCTTTTGGAAATGAGAATACCTAACATGAGGCTGGGCACGGGGCTCATACCTGTAATCCCAGCACTTTGGGAGGCTGAGGCAGATGGATCACTTGAGGTCAGGAGTTCAAGACCAGCCTGGCCAACATGGCAAAACCCTGTCTCCACTAAAAATACAAAAATCAGCCAGGTGTGGTGGTACGCTCCTGTAACCCCAGCTACTCAGAAGGCTAGGCAGGACAATCACTTGAACCCAGGAGGTGGAGGTTACAGTGAGCCAAGATCTCGCCACTGCACTCCAGCCTGGGTGATGGAGAGAGACTCTTTAAAAAAAAAAAAAAAAGAAAGAAAAAAGAAAAAGAAAAAGAAAAAGAAGAAGAAAAAGAGTACCTAACATTTCTGATGAATTTAAGGACCAAAAACTCTACTGGATGTGGCACATGCAAGATCTCACTGACACTGCTCAGAACTTGATGGATCAGCATTTACATGGCCATTTTAAAGGTGAGGGGACTGGATTACAGAGAAGTTGAATGACACATCCCACAACATTTGGCCACTTTGCTGACTCTAAAAGCCCTGCCCTTGCTATGATACTATATATGTGTATATCTATCTCTCTATCTATATTATATACAGATATTATATTATTCTATAATATATAGAATAATATAATATCTGTATATAATATAGATAATATATATTTTATATATATATAAATCCAGTGGGAAGGAAAAACATGTTAGCTGGAAATGTCAAGGGAGGGGCACAAATGCAAAAATTTTTAGTTTAAAGGACATTACAAGATTTATCAGTCAAATTCTACTTTTCTGACTGTGTCTCCATATACGAGATAATGACTATACTAAGTTTTAGGTTCCAGAAAACATGAATATTACATATTAAAATAAAAGACTTACACATCTTTTTCTGCCTAGGAGTCATAAATGAATATTTTTTTCACTTGACTGTGAGCTCTCTAAGGGCAGGACCTCAGTGTGAGGTTGTGCAGTGTGTCCCCACTGCCCAAAGAGCAGCTACCACAGAAAATCCAGTCAGTAAATACTTGTTGGAATGACTTAAAATGTTAGGTTGGGCAAGCTTTATTCCTGAAAGGCCCCTGTAAGTAGGCAAAACAATAGCCCCTGAAAGATGTACACGTTCTAAGTCCCAGAATGTATGACTTTGTTACTTTACATGGAAAAAAGGGACTTGCAGATGTGATTAAGATTAAGGACATTGAGGTCGGAAAATTATTTCCTACATCTGGATGACCCAAGTGGGCTCAATATAATCACAAAGCTCCTGAAAATCAGAAGGCCTTTCTTGGCTATGGTCAGAGGGAAATGTGACCATGGAAGGATGGTCAGAGAGATGCAGTGTAGCTGGCGTTCAAAATGGCGGAAGGGAGCCAGCGAATGTGGGCAGCCTGGAAAAGCTGGAAAAGGCAAACAAAGGAATGCTCTCCAAGCACTTCCAGGACATGGTACTGCTGACATTTTGATTTTAGCCAAGACTCGTGTTGGACTTTTACAGAAATGTAAAATAGTATATATGCACTATTTTAAGCCACCAAGTTTATGGTAATTGAATTTGTTATAGCAATGTTAGAAAACTAATACAATCCAGTTGAACAATTTATCACTTATTTCTTGCAAATCAACAAGATGAGTAGCTCTTCCAAGTTTTTAAAGGCTAAACTCTTTAGGAATGCTGCAGAGCACTGAGTCTCTAATCCCGTTCTTCACTTCCACACCCCACTCAGGGTCCTAAGTCTTTCAGAGTTAATGCCATCCTCCCATTTAGTTCTCCTTATCCCGTCTGATCTATGCATGGCTCTGAATTAACACTGCATTACAAAAGTAAGAAATTAGACTATGTAAATGATACTTTATTTAAGTAATTAAACATTGCTTAAATCTGCCTGTTGGCATGGGTATGGAAATTGTTGTGTATTGACAAAGGCTAACAGAAGCTCCCAGGATTCAAGAAAGCCAAGTCTTTATAAAACACATTAGTCCTGACATACTTCAGAAATTCTTTCTTATTTTTGCCTTTGGTCAACCCTGTGAGAAATCATGCAATAAAGTGATGAAACTTCAGCTCTGGAGTTAATCCTTCCTGGGTTCAGTTCCTGGTTTTAAACGTACCTGGGTTGCATTCTCCAGTAAGTAATGTAACCTCTCTGAGCCTCAGTTGCCAATGGAGAATAACAGAATCTATTTCTCAAGCTGCTACGAGGTTCAGAAATATCATATGCAAAGCATGTGAAAACGGTTAGGCCGATAATCAATAATAGCAATCATTTTGATTTAATTTTGAAGTAACATGGGGAAAGGATATATAATCCCTACAACTAAAATAATCTTAAAGAGATTTCAAATCCTTTAACCAACACACTGTCATCAAATATCCCAACCTATAAAAGTTTATGACCTGTTTGCAGGGCAACAAGGAGAGCCATGGCCAAAAGCTGTGAACAGAACACAGAGCTTGGATTCCAGCGACCTGGCTTTGGTTTGAAGTCTACCATTATTCAGCTGTGTGGTCTTGTGTAAGTTTATTTTCAGCCTTGACCTCCTCATCCATTAACAAACCTATTGGCTCAATTTCAAAATAAATCCAGAAGCTAACCATCTAGCCCTGAACGCAGACCCTCTCAGACGGCCTCCTACATAGAATCAATCACACAGTCCATTCTCCATTCAAAGGCCAGGAAAATACCTTGTAAAAATGTAAATTAGATTGTGTCACTCTTCTGCTTAAAATCCTCCAAGAGCTGCCTAGTGTATTCTCAAAATCCCAAGGCCCTACTTCAGTGTTCATCTTTACCTAAGCTCTGGCCCCTTCCCCTGCTGGCGGATCTGGTGGCCTAGGACTGCCCCTTGCACTCCCTCAGCTTCAGTCACACTCACCTCTTTTCTCTTCCTCAACACACCTCTCCACTGAGACAGCACTTTCCCTGCTATTTACGCGGCTGACTTCCTCACCTCCTTCCAATCTCTACTCAAAGATAAATTACAACAGGGGTCTTACTGTTATGATCTTAAAATAAGATTGCAACTCTGGGTCCTGAACCTCTTTCAGGCACTACCCTTACCCAGCTTTTTTCTGCTTTACCACATCACAGTACACACTCATGTGTTATTTGTCCAATGGCAGGAGAGCAAGGATTCCATCCATTTTATTCACTGTTGTATCTCAAGCATGAAGTCCAGTGCCGGGAACATAGGAGGTACCCCATAAATATTATTGAATGAATGAATCAGTTAAATATGAATAATAGCACCTCGTTTATAAAGTTCTTTTGAGGATTCTAAGTAATTTATGAATGCCTTTTGTAAACAAATACCATCCAAATATAATATTTTATGATTTTGCGTTTCGGAGAATGCGTTCCTTACTTTTGTAACCTGAACATTCATTATAAACAAAAGTTGCTTTCATTTCCCTTTGTCTACCCAAAACCTCATTATTATTTTTCATTTTTTATTCTCTTCCCTAAAGAGATGAAGAGAAAAATCCCAAATCTGAAGATAATAATAATGAGGACTAAGGTTTCCTGAGTGTCTGTTATGGGAAAACAATACCAACCAACCATACCTTACGGGGTGCTGTTTTTGTGGCAGTCCCCATGCTAAGCATTCTCTGCATGATGTTTCCTTTAATCTACAAAACGACCCCATGAGTCAGTGTTATTTTTATCCCAACTTACTGATGAAGAAACGGGTTTGAAGAGGGTCAGTGATACTCCCCGTCACGCAGCTAGTAAGTGGTAGAGCCAGTATGCAAACATAGGCAGTCTGGCTCCAGAGTTTATAAACCATCACAGTGCTCTACAGATGAATCACTGCCCTAGGCAGCTGGCTACATTTTTTTTTTCATTCAATCACAACCAACCGCCACTATCTCCATTATGCAGTTTAAAAAACGTACGCTTGGGGAGATTCAGAAAACACCTCAAGATGAAACAGCTGGCAAGGTGCACATCCTAGATGGGACCCCAGGTCTGTTACCCACCAAGTGGCTCACCCTTGACTTGTGCAGGCCCCAGAGCAAAAGGACAAATGGAAGCCACTATTTTACCTGCTCTTAATTAAGCAATTGACACATAAAAATATGTTCTGTCCTTCTTCCTGAACAAGGACATCCAAAATAATCTGAGCTCTAGGTTCCAGTGGAAGATTGGAGGACTCCTCGGAGCTCTATGCTGAGCATGGTGAAAGGGGGAGAGTTGGCCCTCAGTGCTGGGCCATTCCTGTCTTTCCCTGCCCAGCCCATTTGGAGTGGGCTCAGGGTGGACCGGGCATGGGGATTTTCAGGTCTTCGTGCTTGAGGTTGGTAGCAAACAGGCAGTAATGGGACCAGGTTCAGACTTGGGATGCCTCCTTTTCCCTGAGGATGCTTTCAAATCATGGAGACAAGCAGGACCAGAGGATGACCAGAGCAAGTCCCTTAAAAGGACAGAGCCCAGGACAGGTGTTGCTGTTGCCTGAGCCTAAGGGAGGTCCTCACTTTGAACCTGTGCCCTCAGCCGCTAGGCTCCTGTTCTGTTTCTTCTTAGGGAGAGGAACAATAACTGGCTTTTTTCCTTGGATGCGTCCTCTTTCTCATTCAATTTTCTTTTTAAAAATTAAAAATCTTTATTCTTATATATAATTTATGAAAGGGCCCAAGCAGTATAAATATTATTTATGGCTCTTCCATGAATATCAAGTCTCAACAACAAAATTGCTTCGAAATGAGCAATTTCTGATTTGCCGGTTATATCTGTCCTGCTAATCCAACCACATACCAACTTCATTTTACACACATGTCTGACCATCATTAATCCCATCAAACCAGGGCCTTCAGCATTGCATTGCAATTGGTTTTTAAACTTACTGTCAATTGGGGAGCCATTGACTCTCCACTTGATTGTTGGTTGAGGTTCTCCTTCAGCCTCACATAACAAGATGCCATTGCTTCCGGTGCTATACACAGCACTCTGAGGCTTCTTTGTCCAGCGAGGAGGCTCTGGATATAAAGTGAAGAGCTCATGAGAGATGTTATCTATGTCAAAAAGTCCAAAAATGTTAAGGCCTGTATTTCTACTTTGCACCAGCAGAGGGCAGACACCACAAAGGGTTTCATAGTAGCTCTTTTTGGTAAACTTGCTCTGCAAAGCAAGGTGGGAACTGCTTTTGTGTTGTATGGTGTGTGTGCGTGTGCGTGCACGCGTGTGTTTGTGTTTAATTTGAACTCAGCATGTATAATAAATCAACATACTAAAAATAGTTATATACAACCACTTTATTTAGCTATACAAGTAGCTACCCCACTAGGAAAAAATGAGGGAAGAATAAGCAGATGGTGAGTTTATTTAGAGCTGACTACAGGTTATTTTCAAGCTGCAGCATGGCATCTAAAAAAGGTGGATACACAAGAATTATATGTTAAGAATTTTTAAAATAAAACTATTTAAAATGTTTAATGCTTATTTTGAATATTTCTTAGTGATCTTATAGCACTTATATATATAATCAATTGGAAAAATATTATTTCCTAGAGTTTTTTTTGTAAGAGAGGAGAGAGAGAAGCCCAAAAGCAGTGTTTAGCTTTCTGCAGTCAAAGCAATGCAGCAAAAGGTAGCTTAAAATTACTTGTCTCTTTTTATGCCCTAATGCTCCAGTATTACAATACTACAAAGTATGTCAGAAATAGATGACGCATCTTACTTGACTTCAAACATTATTTCCATGTTTTATAACTTCATGAATATTGCTATGTCAGGGGTAAATAAAAGGTTTAGATTAAAGTGTCGATGGTTTGGATAATTTGATTTCAGAGAAAATTGCACAAAACCTGCAGGTAGCAACTCCCATCAAGTGTAGTTTGGTTATTTCCCCAAAGATATGTTAGATTTCCATTTTTAGTCAAAAAGGAAAGTCTTCAAAGATATATGTATGTATAAAATGAAAAAATATCATTAAAATTTTTCTAAGTAAATGAGGGAAAACAGGATTATGTAAAAAGGAAATAACCGTAAGTTCACCAGAAGAAACAAAAGTACACAACTAGCCTTGGCAAGTTCAAGTCCAAGTGAGATAAGTGCCTTTGTAATTACTCCACAGGGTGTGGACTTAATGGTTAAATTCCAAGTTAAATATCTGTATTCATAAGCTGTACTACCTGTAAATATTTAGTCACTTGGTTTAAAATACACTAGTCCAAATTATAAACTGTGATCATTTTCTGAGGTGAAGGTTTATTTTTGTCTATTTTGCATTTTTTTATGATATCCTTACTTTTTTACTGGTTATTTTAATACAACCAATATAAAATTAAATATCTGTAAGTTAGAGGAAAATATTCCATGAACATGAACATTATAGCATATCATATTTACAGTAGAAAATTACAACTATTGCTTTCAATGTATACAGAAATAAAGAAAATCAAGCAATGATGATATTTCTGTAAATCTTCATGAATAATTACTATTGCCATTAGGATATTTACTATTAGGACTATTAGTAATATTAGTATTACTGAAAGAGGTCCCAAATTATCACATCATGCAATCCTTTCATCTTACAGACAGAGGGCTGAGATTTGGAGAAGTTGCCTAACTTGCCCACGGCCACCAGCAAAGGGAGCTCCAGTTCCTGTTCTTGCCATTCCATAGACAAATACACAGCAACTACGGATGAGCAACATTAAGACTCTGAAGTCATGTGACTTTTGTTTCTAATTTAGTGTTATCTTATGAATTTGTACCAAAGACAGGAAAGAAGGCCAACTCAATTTATGCTTCCAAATCCAAGCTCCCCCAATATTTATCAACTGACACAAGAAGTTCTGAGCATTCACTAGGCTTCCTCACTGTACCTTAATCCTTCTTTATAAGCTTTCTTTATAATTGCTTGAACATTTACTTTGATGCTCTTCATCCGTTATTCCTATAGAAGTAAGCTGGTCCTGAGTCATGTAATATTGAGAGAGACTTGAGTCAAGCTTGTTCTGCTCAGAAACAGCTGCTTCTTGAGCCTTAAAACCAAAAATTCTGAGGAAAAAAACCAACCTCATAGAAACCCATTATTTTATCTATTATCCTAAGACATATGGTAACAGATGAAAATTGCTTATGTTGAAACTTTATGCATTTTCTCATAATTGTAAATACAAAAATAAGATGATAAATATTTCTTGTGTTGCTGGAAACAGATGCAAATGTCTGAACATTGGGACTATATATTAAGCAAGCTAAATAGAGATGTTTATCACTAGGAAAAAAAACAAAATAAAACAAAGTTGGTGCCTATAAAACATACAACGCAGTGGTTATTTTTAGTAAAACTGTTTCTTCACAGGTTCTTATTAAAATCTCTATTTTAATAAAACAAAAATTGTTAGGTTCAACAAAAATTGGATTTAATTGCAGCATTTTAGAAATAGATTTGTTATTTGAAAACAAAGATTTCTCAAGTATATTAATGACTGAGTTGCATTTGATTTTATGACAACCTTTGAAAATGCAAAAACATTTTGGATTATATTATGGCTCTATAATTATACATAAATGCTTTCCTATTTCACTTACTAAAATTCAAAGGCTTTAAATAATTCAAAAGTTGACAACATAAAAATTATTGGTGGGAGCTTATTTTTAAATAATCTATTGAAATGTGATTGTGATTATATTTTGATTTCTGCATGTAGACTGTTTCAGATGTCACTATATCTCTTTTTACTGAATATGTAATTAATCACATCTTAGATATTTAGAATATACAGTTGTACCTAGCCAAGACATCCTGGCTGCTTTTGCTCATACATATTATAGGATTTGAAGTGCAGTACGATTTCATATTTAGGATGTTGCAACCTAAATTACAGGCTCATAGGATTTGATTATGTTTAGTAATAGGAAAGACACTGCACATACAGAAAGAATCCAATCCAATCCATGATTTTACTTAAGCACAATGGGTGTTTTCAGAATGGAGTAGATTTTCAAAATATATAATAGCATTGCTATTTTCTCACATGGCATATCCTTGTTATTTAATTTGGGCTTCTAAAAAAGAGACAAAAAAGGAAAAGGAGAGGGTGCAGGAAGGCAGAAAAAATTGAATAAACACGAGCTCATCCAACCAGATGATTAACAAAGTTATTATTTATTACCTCCATACTTTAGAAAAAAAAGTAAAGACTTCCTAAGCTCAATTTGTTCTTCACGTGCATAGGTAAAGAGAAACTCCAAAAACATACAACTGAAGGTACATTTAATAGTTTCTTACTAAAGAGAGAGGATTAAAAGTTCCTCATAAAAACATCATTTACATCTCGATAGTGCTAATAGCTGTTTTATGAGTAGTGAGAACAATTTGTTCAGGAAATCTACATTCCTTTGGAGTCCCATAGTCAACATTTTAAATTGCGTAATTAATTTTACATCTTTGATTTCTTTTTTTGCAACTCTTGCAATTCTTTTGAAAGGTTTGGTTTTATAGTCAAGAAAACTGTGGCCAGATTGTTAAAATATTCAGCTACCGTAGCTATGTTTCAGCCATCTGGAAGGGTTTCTAACAGTCAGCAACTTGGAGGAGAATCTAACAATTAGATATGTCTGGTTCGTGGGTGTGTGTGTGCCAGGGAGGGGAGGAGGGGGTTACAGAAAAATACCCCTGTTGCATGATGTAGCCAAATTATATAGAAACATTAAATGATGACTAAAAATATACATAACATAAATCTTTCACACTCTTCTTCTCTGAATTTCTTTGTGAATAATTTAATGTCAAAGGAATATATCACTGTTTCGCAGATGTTGACATTAATGCATAATATTGGGCTTTCTTCTATATAAGTTTTGCTTTTGTCAAGTCAAAGAAAAAAAAATTCTCAACTTTGGTTTTCTATTCTTCCTACCTTAAATAATAATACGCATTATGGAGAAGGCTTGGAAATACAGTGTCATTCCAAACAGGGGTATGACTAAATCAACTATGTTAACATTTACTTGGGAGGAGAATTTGTGTCTGAGTCCCTTTTTTTCCATTAATTTAAACAACAGGCCATTACTTAGGTGTTCCTTGTGCAGACTAAAGTTTTAAGAGGTGAACTTTACTGGAATATTAATGGGTGCCCTAGAGCACTATTGCACTAAATTGTAGTCGAAAAAGAATAATTCCTTTCAGTAGTTAAGCTTACACTGCACTAAATAAGTACAAATGCAGTAATCATCCCATTAATTTGATCAATACAGTCAACTAAATTGTAGATAGAAAGCCTCAGTGTGATTGGATCCACAGAAAATAGTCTGCATCAATCACAGAGGACTAGACAAACTTCACATCAGCCAAACAGGCACAGCACGAATAACTACATTCCACATTTAAATGATAGCATCTTTGCCTACTTATTCCTATAAATGTAACTAATACCAATAAAACCTTGACTGATCAAAATCTCTGAATTTACAGAGAGAAGATGATTCGAATATAATGTTTTTGCACTTTTTGAGAGAATTAATATTATAGCATACAGTCTATTCTTTTTTGCCTGTAAGTAACATATTGAATTTATCATCTGAACCCAAGATATGGATTACAAAAATGTTATATCCAGGAAAGAACTAGCACAACAATTTGCCTGCCTCTTTCATTTCTTTGGTGAAGAGCCTGAGGTACAGAGAGTGAAATAAATGGCGAAGGGCACAGCAAGTTAATTGCAGGATTAGGAAGCAAAATCCAAGCTTTCTTCCAGGCTCATTTTAATACTTTCTTTCATCATAATCCTTACTGCTGTTTTTATGATTTAACATTATGAAATGTATATGTGTATTACAATAAAAATAATTTAGGAGACTAGCTTTAATGACTTTTTGAATAAATCATGTAAACTGTCTGTGTTTAATCCCTAACATGAGATCTTTTCTTGTCATTTGTCTCGTCTATGTCATTTTGGGGCATACATGACAAACTTGCTTAATTGAAGTGTAATATAATTCAGTGCCCACACTACAATTAAAAGTTGAAACTGCTGACCTGTTTTAACATGTATGATTTAGAAGCAAGGCCTACTACATGTAGAAAGTTACATGTAGAAGTTTTTTGAAAAGCAGAAAAATAGACCAACATGGGAAAGGTACCTTCTACTATAACATGAAAATCATGAGTGGCTGTTCCCAAGAAATTGCTGGCTGTGCAGCGATAATTTCCTTTATCCTGGTAGGAGACATTCTCTATCTTCAAAGTCTTGCCATAATTTTCTTTTGTTTCTCTCCCCTTTGGTAAGTCACCACCAATTTTGTTCCAATCAACCTGTGGAGTTGGCCTGCAAAAAATAATTAAATAAATAAACATTTTTTTTTAATGGAAAGTAAAATACAAAGAAAACCTCAGGACACATCCTTTATCAAGCTGCTTTTACATATGTGCTCATATTCCACTGAATCACATCATCCTTACCACTGGACAGACACACGCAACACCATCAATAGTGAACACTGGTGTTGAAGCAAGTCTCTTTCACTGAAAGTTTCTCTAATGGTCTGTCTCCTTGGAAATCTTCTCTCTCCTCTATTACAAGGGCTAACTACACGTAAGTGCTGACTAGGTGTGGCTGGGTGAAGGATAAATAGTTGGAGCTCACTGAAATAATATTACCAAGATATTTTCCAAGTGTGAAAATCTCCCTGTGGGTGGTTTGAGGCAGCCAGTGATAACAGCCCTATTCCCTGTTTGTGTAAAACACAGTAAAGTAGGACCTAACAGTCAGCAGAGAGAAGTTTCCCCTTTAATCCTATGATGCTGACAATGGAGAATGTGGTTCCTGTGTGAAAGCTAGATGTGTTGATTAGACCCATGAACAGCCTATTCTAGGACAAGCTGGAATCTGTAGCACAGATGCTGCCTCCTGGATCACGTTCTCACCCTTGTGGGGAGTAGAGGAAAGGAGGAATGAACCAAATCTTCCCTTGCTTAGCACTTGCAAAAGATTAGCTCACCCAGTCAAAACCAACAGGAAAGTAAAGAACAAAACCAGCATGATAACTTGTTACACACCAGCATGATAACTTTCCCCACCTTAGTAAGGAGGAAAATAGGACTGGTGAGTCAAGGCAGCTACATTAAGAAAAATCCCTCCTCATGAAAACCAGAGAAGTGCAGAAGTCATACCCTCTGTGACTCATTTGATTTAAAAATTATGTGGAAAGCATAAAGGGTGGATTCTAAATGAAGGATGACTGTCTTTTTCTCTTCCCCAGTCAGGCTCTATAAGTGAATAGAAGAAACAACTTTGCTAATTTTATTGATGCTACACTTTTCCTCTCCATATTTCTTCTTATATTAATAGCTGTAGGTTATTTGGTACATTCTAAAGATGGGCATTATTGTAATCATTTAACAGTAAGGAGTCTGAAGCTCCAATAAATTAATTTCTTAAGGTCACTGGAGCAATAAATGATATGCCACAACTAATATTTGTCTACTCTAAACTTGTTCCTTTTTTATCAGTGTGTTATATTATTTTGTGCTTTTCAACCTATGTCCTTCCTAACTCTATAGTCTTAGAATATATGCTTCCTGTCAAGTTGCCCATTAGTTACTATGTAATAATTGAGCAATTCCTTGAAATCGTGTGTGTCAATATTCTCAAATTATTTGTATTGATAGGTTGTGGTTAGAATAATTCAGTTATTTATGCAAAAAAAATTGGAGGTAAAGATGAAGGCTCTTTAATCTATATATATCTACTCTTTTCCTTCTTCAAGGCTCAAATACTAACGTGCTGTGCAGCCTGGAATAATAATCTTATATTTTACCAGGGCTAAGAGCACGTGGCACACTTGTGTAGGAAACGGTAATGATGCCTGGGCAGACAGATGTGAGAGTATATTAGCTGTTGGCTTTCTGAGCACACCACCTAAGAGGATGCATAGCCCAAGTCTCCTAACTGCTGGCTTTTCACTCCATCTGTCAAAATGACAATTTGCCAAGTTATAGGCTGCTCTGGAACTCAGTTCCCCTAAAGCAGGATTCTTTCATGAGTCCATCCTTTAATAGAGCAAGTAACTCACTTTCAGCAAGATCTCCCGGACTCCCTAGTCTTTGGGTCTTTGAAAACTAGTCTAATTTTCTAATATCATTTAGTTGAAAGAATAAAGTAAAATAATTATCTAAAGTATTATGTGAAAATGAGATATAATTTAATCTCAGGATACATCTATACAATGGGAAAAACTTCCAGCTCTATTCTTGCCAATTTTTTATACCTCCTGCCTTTTTTTTTTTAAAGAACATTTACTAACAGCATTTAAGCAATGTGTTTTGAGGGAAAATATATTGCTTAATACCTTTTTGCACACAAAATACACTACCTCATAATCTCAATTTTTTTTAGGCCCTTGTCTGGCCAACTTTTATTTGTATATTTCTCTATTTATAAAGTAGTATCTTGCGAAAGAATTATACCTACTTTAAACCCATGAATTTACAAAACAGAAAAAAAAAAAAAAAGCTATTTGAGCAGTGCACAAGTCCACCTATGGCCATTTTATAAGTTTTCCCTCAAAACACATTTGTTCAGATACTGTTGGTAAATGTCCCTTAAATTTAGAACAAAAGGAAATGAAAAACACTTGCAAAAATATAGCGGGAAATTCTTGCCAAGATATAGACCTATATTGAGATAAATTATATCTCATGTTCACCTGACACTTACAGATAATCATTTTACTTTATTCTTTCAAGTAAAATGTATTAGACAATTAGACTGGTTTTCAAAGACCCAAATATAGTGCTTGGCACAAAATAATAGTATAATACCTTAATTATAATTATTTTTGTTACTATAGGAGGTTGATGGCTTGAAAATTTCTTAGAAAAAGTTTTTTAAAGGACCCAAAAACTTTTAAAAAATGTATCATCTTCTGAGAGAGGACCCAGATCAGACAGGATTACCCAACACAAAATCAGTATGAGTAAGAAGAAACTACTTCAGGTGAAAATTCTTAGGATAGCACATCAAGAATTTTCACGTCCTCACAACAACATATATTTTCATCCACTCTATTTTTATATATTCCTTCATGACTCTTCATTTTCTAAAAAGCACATGAGAGCATTTCATTATTTTGAAGACATTCTGCGCAGTTGCTAGTCAATCCAAGAAGTCAATGAAGGCATTTGTGGGAAATAAGAAAAAAGAATTACTGAAAGGGTCACCCTGCCCAAATCAATATAGTGATGAACTCTGCAAGAATTTAATTTCTACCACTGTAAACATGTACAAATACAACCAGTAGAGCAGGTTGTTGCCATCATGATTCAAACTCAACATGAGACTTTCCTCTTCTAAAATAACACACAGACCAAACATTCCAAACAGTCTGTGTCATAGTACTTCCAACTAATTTATGTAAATACACATTGGGAGTTGAAGACAGACAAGCAACTTTGATATTTTTGGTGGATGGAAAGAGAAATTTACAAAGCTTAGGGGCTGTAAAACCAATAAAATCTGCTCCATTTCTAAACCAGTCGTTCAGAATGTACTCTAAATTATGAATGAATATGATTTTTTGAATTTCAAATCCTAGTCCACTAACTAGAGTCCCCAAAGCCCTTAGCTTACAAACAGATTATATTTCAAATGAGTAAACTCAGGTGCTAGGAAGCTGGAATGCATTTTCCCAAAGTATCCTCAATGGTAGGGAAGGACCGTTAAGTTCGGAAGGATAGTGGTAAAAACAGGAGACCCCGTATGATTAAATATTAAATAACATGGTCCCTGTTTACATGTACTTAACAGTAGTTAATAAATGGAACAATTTTAAGAGGTGACCAAGTGAGGTCCTTTAGGGTTTTCTTGGAGGGTTTAAAAAAGTGCATTGCGGGCTGGGCCTGGTGGCTCATGCCTATAACACCAGCACTTTGAGAGGCCAACTCAGGTGGATCATAAGGTCCGGAGATCGACCTTCCTGGCTAACATGTTGAAACCCTGTCTCTACTAAAAATATAAAAAATTGGCCAGGCGTGGTGGTGCACACCTGTAGTTTCAGCTACTCAGGAGGCTAAGGCAGAAGAATTGCTTGAACCCAGGAAGCAGAGGTTGCAATGAGCTGAGATTGCACCACTGCACTCCAGCATGGGTGACAGAGTGAGACCCTGTCTCAAAAAATAATAATAAATAAATAAATAAATAAATAAATAAATAAATAAATGGATTGCTTTTTCAGGTGTAAAGAAAGTTCACTTAATTAGATTTTGATGTAAAACTCTCTTAAATTACATGGTCTGGACCTCCATGTGTGCAAAGGGCAGCAGGATAAAAATAGATAAATAGGGCTCCTTGGAACCTGAAATGGAGCAGATTTAGTAAGTAACATAGCAAACAGGAGTGGGGCAAGATAGTGTAGCATAGAGAGAAAACTCAGCACCAAAACTGAGGGGCTATCAACAACCTCATGCTTCTTAAACTTAACTAAGGAGAATGTTGTCATCATCCCCTCCATCCACAATATCATAAATTGACAGATCTAATTTTATGAACCTGTTACTGCCTGAAGTCTGTAGAGTGAAGTACAAATGACTTCCTCCAGAGATATAACAACAAAATTTATTATTATTAATTATTTTATTAATTTTAATTTAATTTAATTTTAGATGAGGTCTTGCTCTGTCATCCAGGTTTTAGTGCAATGGCATTCTCATAGCTCACTGCAGCCTCAAACTCCTGGGCTCAAGCAGTCTTCCTGCTTCAGCCTCTTAAGTACCTGGGATAACAGTCCTAAGCAGAATATCTGCAGTAGCCAGCAGAATTTAATTTTTTTAAGGAAACAATTTTAAAATATCTTTGCAAGCACAGTCTTAATGTGCCTGATGTCTTATTCTTTACAGAACTGGATGGACAAAGTCATGAGTGAGAGTCAGGTTACTCACAAGCCTTCAGCAAAACACTCAAGCAGCAAGGTTTCCCCTTTGAGGATGGTAATTGAAGACTCACTGCCACTCTCAGTGGGAGGCAAGAGCAGTTTGGGTTTTCTCTGCTTGATGGAATTTGCTACACAATAGAAAAGAAAAGTCAGAATTTTTTCAAATTAATATACCTAAAATTCTGTGACACTACATCTTTCTTAAAACAAAAAATCCGACACACATGAATTTGTGTGTGTGTGTGTGTGTGTGTGTGTTCTATACACATTTCCACATATTTCCATTTAAATAGACTCCTCTTCTCTCTTACCATGAAGCATGGGTTGTCCCTCACATGTTTTTACTGAGTGTAGCACGGCCAAATTTTATAAATGTTATTATTTATACCATATCTGCTAACTCAGAAGGTCAAACAGAAGTCCTTAATTGAAAATCTATGATTTTATATTCTATACTTTAATCATGTCATGTGCAATGACTTTATGTTTATGTTTTTATTTAATTTAAATTGCCTAAGAATTTAATAAGGTTTCTGCTAAAAACAGCTTCCTCACTCCTGTACCCAGAAATTCTCACTGAGGAAGGCTGTGGTAGATACTAGGCATCTATGAATCTATCAAGAATAGAATTTGGCAACTCTACCTGTAGTCTCAGTTCCTTAAGGAAAAACACAGTTTTAGGAAATGATTAGCAAGCATCCTTACTACCTGCATATTGAAATGTCCCATTTCTTATTTTCTTAAGAATACTTTTCAAATACAATGGCAAATTAGGAGACTTCCCTCTTCAAAGGGACTTCAGCAGTAGACAGTCTTCTATACTTCGTGTTTATTTTTTGAAAAATAATTGTTGAATATGTACTATGTGCAATGATTTTTCATCGAGTGCTGTGAAAATATAGCACTATATATGTTTGAGTTATTAATCTCAAAGGAAATGATGTTGGGGATGAATCAGTCCACCTTAAAACTGACGGTTCTTCCAAAGGAGCTTACATCCTCCTCCACTGAACTTGCAAGTATATAAGGTATCTAAGTTATCACTAGTCCACATTTTATAGAGAATATTTGCTGCAATTGTGTAAATGACTCTTCTCATTATAGAGAACTCGCCTGCTATACAACTCAGATTTACTCAGGCATTTTCCATAGAACACAAGTTCTGGTAGACGTTCTATGGGGGAAAGAATTGAATAAAAAGATCACATAGACACATGAGGTTGAAAAATGCTACAAACTGTTTCTTTCTCAGAAAGTTACAATGTGCAGTTGCATGTCAAATATTTCAAGAAGGCTTGCAAGAAAAAATCCATTTAACTTTCTTAAACTCAGTGTTTTCTCTACGTCTTTTGACAGTTAACCATTTCTTTTCTTTCTGTAAAAGTATCAACGTTTTGGGAGATCCAAAATAATTACTCCATTAAATATCTCTATCTATTCAATGCATTATATATAAGTATTTCATTATATTTATATAGTTATATATTTATAAAAATCCCTCCCTTTGCCTATATTTAAGAGGGAATGGGGGGCAATAGAACCCTCTAAGCTAAGATGTTTTTCATAATAACAGTATTGTAATAAACTTAAGAGGATATTAAAGAAAAAATTCAAAATCTGAGAAGACAATGATCTATAAACAAATGCCAACACTCCACATGGGTTCAACTTACCCTTGGAACCAATTTCTGTGGATGAACTTGAGTCATTAGCATGCTTTACTGAAATAAAAAAATGGAAGGAAAAAAACACAAACATAATGGTGGATGCTGATATCAATAAAGAATGAAAAGTCATATTTTTGTCTTAGAAAAATTACAAAATGATGTAGAACCATGCTTCACTAGAACATTGCCCTTGGGAATATAGTTTTACATAGAAAATAATTACAGTAAGTTTAATCTTGAATTACCACAGATGAATCCATGTGGGGAAGATTCAAGTTATAGCTCCATTAAAGAGAACTGAGGCTACTAGAAGAATGTTATAGTGAAGCCCTGGCATGGCATATCTACACATAAAAATGAAAAAATCACGGACCAAATTAAACAATGAAATGGTAATGCCAACTTTCAACTATACCAGGGCCAATTATTCACTCAGCAAACTGTTGGGGATTATTTCTTCCCTTTGAATCTTATGGTTCTTCCTCCCTCTAATTACTTTTCCCATTTGGGAACCCAGGCTGGCATCTGCAGAATCAAGTAGGGAAAGGAGCGATTCAATTAAGTTTGCCAATTTGGTGATACAAAATTCCTTTTTTTTGCCTCTGTTGTTTTCTCCCCCATTTTCAGTCTGCCAGTTTATCCAAGATCACAGTGAATCAATGCCCAAGATTTGCTTAGAAAACCCTGGAATTTCATTGTATATTTCATCCACTGAAAATGACAAGATCCTGCAGACGTCAGATGAAATACATTTGTCCTGTGAATTGAGATTTGATTTCCTGGCTGTGAGAGACACAGCTACTGTGGATCTGCAGCTGCAGATGTCTATTTCATCTGGAAGAAGTCTCTAGAGTTGAACTGAACAATGGCGGAAAATATCAACCCAGCTTTAAATGGCTTCAGCCAGAAGGAAATTACAGACACATTTGCATTCAGCATACATGATGAAACAATAAATTATTTGGACTTACAACTGTTAACTGTTAGTTTCATTGGCATTTTCTGTACAATAGTCCTTAATCTTGGAAATGCAGCAAAGCAACAGTAATCATTGCGGCTGTCTTTTTCTTCCACGTTTGCGAAGTATAGATCTCCCTTTTGGCTCATGTATACTCTTTCATCTTGTTCGATGTGTTCTAATTCTGAAAAGAGATATCTTGCCATTGAAAAGGGCAATTATCCCTTATTGTGCTTCATCTTCCTTTTTCATTTTCTTTTACATTATTATTTCATTTGATTTTTCCTGTTTGCTCTTTAATTCCTCTCAAGTCTGGTCTTACTACAGGAAAAATGAGCAAAAAGGAAAACAAAACAAAACAAAAACAACAGCAAAACCCTTGGGAGCATACTTTTTACCATTAACAAAAGAAGCCCGCTGGTAGACAAACAGTGGTAAACTCCGTTTACCATCTTGGTCTCCACCTTTGCTCTATGAATCTGAATTGGCTTAACTGAAAACCGATCAATGCAGACAATGACCTAATTATCACTTGTATTTTCTGAGAATCACATTTATTTAAAACATGATTTAAAAAGGAAAAACAAAAAGCTCTCCAAAAGTTTTATCTGTGATATTCATCTCCCTGTTCTGGTTGCAGCCTGGAAGGTTCTAGGGGAACTGACGTCTGGAACAATTGGCTGTACCTAAGAGTAGCTTCATTTGCTTTCTTCTGAGTGCTGTACAAATAGCCTTTTTCTCTATGGTTCACAATGAGAAAACATGTAGAGAGCACTGCTAAGGCATATGCTAGAAGTAGACCTTACAAAGCTCGAATTTCAGATCAGAGTCAGCAAACCTTTTAGAAAATTAAGCAAAAAAGTTAATACTAATTTCTTGGTAGGTGACTGCAATTAGCAGGTAGAGCATTACTAAAATAGAAAGATGAAGCTAGCAACACAAACCCATGCCATCCTCAGCTTTCACATGATCTATATTCCAAAGGTAAGTGCACTGTTTGAAATATAAGAAGTACTGTCTTCATAGACAAACCTTATCATATTAGTAGCATCTCCTCTTCAAATATGAAAAAAATTAAGAGATCTTTATTTTTTATTTTGTCTTTGGATTCATTATGTTATTGATATGATGGATAGAATTAAAATGTCCCCCTTTTTTGATGGAACGGAGCATTACTTACCAATATTCATCCAATAAATGTGTAAAGGTGGGAGGCCTTTGGGAGGATTGCACGGGAGGACAATTGGATCTCCCTCCTCCACTTCAAGAGGGTCAATTTTTTCTTTTGGGAATTTTGGAACACCTGGTGTAAAAAATCATTTTAATGTGTTATTTTAAAATTAACTTTGACTACAACAACAAATACTTTAATACATTCTTTTTTTTTTTCCAAAATTGAGCAATTTAAATAAATTCTATGCTACAGATCCTGGTTCTTACATCTCCCCTGCAGAGATAAATACTATTAAGAAACTGGTGTGCATCTTTACACGACTTTAAAAATATTTCTGCATTTTGAAACCCCAGACAATAATGTTTTTGTTATGTGACAACAATAAGGCAATAACATACTTGTGCATATTTCTCTGAGCAGAGATATAAACCCAGAGTCACAGGATTTTCTTGCTTTAGCTTTGATAGATGTGAAATCTTTTTCTCCAAACACTGATTTCACTTTGGGCAGTTACATATTCTCTCTCGCTTTACTGGGAAGGCCTTGAATGTGATTGGCAAATATCCCATTCAGTGTATTAACCACACTAAATAAAAACTTCTAAGCCCATATGGAGAAAATGGTAAGAATGCAATGAAAAGCCAAATTTGACCACTTTAAGTTGCAAAAAGGGCCATCCATATTGAAATTACTCCCAGTAAATAAAAATTTAAATGAAACGGAATTGATGTAGGAAATGAGACTTGTCAATATTTCAACCTATTGTGTCCTCCCCACATTGGAGTCAATTTCTTAAAAGAGAAATGCAGTTATAATCAGAATATAAGTCAGAATTGTGCAGAATTTGAAATCTAACACCAAAGTTTAATATTTTTATGGAAATTATTGATATTTATAAGGATATTCAAACTGTATTCTTCCTGAGCATTACATTGATGTCTTTCAACTTTTGTTGGGGGAATTTGCATTATAGAATTACACAGTCTTTTGTGCAGGCGAAGGATCTTAGGAAGGCATTTATAACAGTCCCAACTTGATGGAATTCATTAAAAGGTATTCTACTTGTATATTTCATTCTTAAATTATGATTCACAGCCGATTTTCATTGTTCTTGGAAATCTAAAGGTTTACTCATTTACCATAAAATTTCTTCTTGAGAAGCTTTGTGCACTTCGTATATATTTGTCCTATAGCCCCTCAACCCCCATCCATGCCTTTAGAGGTTGAGGGAATTTGCTGACATTTCTCTTATCGATGCACCAGCTGGTTACAGTGAATTGCTTTTTGTCTAAATTCAAGGACCTTTCAAGGCTTAACATTGCAGGGGGCGGTGTGGTTATACACTGCCTTTGCAATTTTGGAAAGCAGACTTTGGTTCTCTTTATACATTCAGCCATGTGACAGTCTTTTAGTGGATTTCCTCTTGCTCAGTTCATTCTATGAGATTCCTTTTAAAAAGTCTCTGGAAACATTTTTGAAATAGCAACCATCTTTGAATCACATTTTTGCTATAGGTAGCATGAAATTTCCCTCAAAAGTCAGGAAAGTATGTTTAGTATATTCACTACATTAAGAGCTTGTAGATAAAATATCATGCCAGCTATTTGGTAAAGCCTTGCCTTTGATTGACAGCAAATGTTATGGAAAACATTTTGCAGAAAGTACACCTTATAGACATAAGGCATAGTAATATACAAAACGTTTATGTACCCAAATCTCCAAATTCAAACCACTTATTTAGTTTTATTCACTATAACTTAAGCCCAGTAAACACTGGCATTGAAGTCAGTGGTGCTGTTAGGTAGTTGGTGAATCTATTTATACTCAGATACAAGAGGCAGCAGAGGAAATAAAATATTGATTAGAAAATGGAAAGGGCATGTAATCCACTTTGATAACAAGCAAACTATACAGTGCCTAATATGAATACACAGTTCACTGGATAATATCTATTGTAAAGTAGCTAATTAATAAGATGTATAAATCCCTAACTGGAGAGCTGCTCCCTGAGAGCGTTCAAAAAAATCTAGCAATTCGAACAGATAGTACAGCCAGTGAAGCATTATCATCCTTGCATTAATTAAATCTAGATTATACAATTCTAATTCTGAAAATGTAAATTTATAATTCAACTGGCTTCTAAGGCACCAACAATAAAAAAGAAAAGAAAATTTATAACTCTACCAAAACTGCTATCGCATGCCATAAATCTTCAGAACAGCTTTTAACTAAATACAAAATGAATACTGGAAAACAGGCATGCATACTTATACATCAATAAATTTAAGGTTTTAGAAGAGATAAATGGCATTAATTTTTCAGGATTTTTTTTATGTCTTATCCTTTGACTTTGAAACTATTTAGTCAGTTTGATGGCATGATAAAAAGTGAAAATTTTAACATTCACAGATAAATGTGAAATTTAATTACTATAACACAACAGCAGACATGAAGTCTACCTAAATTCAAATAAAGAAATGACTCCATTTAAAAATAAATCCAACCAGTGGCATTTACTGTGTTTATCTGGTGATAAACATTAGCATTGTTGAGTTTGGACAACAGTAATACTTTTAAAAGTAAATTAAAAAAATAATTTTTTATGTAAATGAGGTAATTACACTCCTTTATCTTGCCAATATATTTCACATGGGTACTTCATCAACACCAAAACCAAAAATCACTTAACTTTGTTTCAACAAGACTGGACTTGATCCTGAATGGTCTCTCTGCAAAGGGATCAGAATCAACTTGCACTTAACAGTCTACCTAAGCAGAACTTCAAGAATGTTTACACTTTGGCAGGCTGAGGCAGGCGGATCACAAGGTAAGGAGATCGAGACCATCCTGGCTAACACGGTGAAACCCCGTCTCTACTAAAAATACAAAGAAAAAGGGTGCTGGAGAGGATGTGGAGAAATAGGAACACTTTTACACCGTTGGTAGGACTGTAAACTGGTTCAACCATTGTGGAAGTCAGTGCAATTCCTCAGGGATTTAGAACTAGAAATACCATTTGACCCAGCCATCCCATTACTGGGTGTATACCCAAAGGATTATAAATCATGCTGCCATAAAGACACATACACACGTATGTTTATTGCAGCACTATTCACAATAGCAAAGACCTGGAACCAACCCAAATGTCCAACAACGATAGAATGGATTAAGAAAATGTGGCATATATACACCATGGAATACTATGCAGCCATGAAAAAGGATGAGTTCATGTCCTTTGTGGGGACATGGATGAAGCTGGAAACCATCAGGAAAAAAACAACACCGATTTCTCATCACAGGTGGATTGAACAATGAGAACATGGACACAGGGAGGGAAATCACACCTTAGTATAATTTAAAAAAAAATACAAAAAAATAGCCGGGCGTGGTGGCTGGTGCCTGTAGTCCCAGCTACTTGGGAGGCTGAGGCAGGAGAATGGCGTGAACCCGGGAGGGGGAGCTTGCAGTGAGCTGAGATCGCGCCACTGCACTCCAGCCTTGGGTGCTAGGTGACAGAGCAAAACTCCGTCTCAAAAAAAAAAAAAAAAAAAGAGAATGTTTGGAAATCCCATTATAAACAAGTCTAGATGAGATCAATTTCCTTTCTATCTAATGCCACTATTAATCTATTTGCATCAGCAAAGCAAGCGTATCACAGCATCTATCTTTTCACTCTTCTCCATTAGGCTTTCACATTTATTATTCAGTGTCACAGACAGATTTCTAGCAACAACTAACACCAAGGGTGTAAGTGACATTCAAATATATTCACATCTAGGTTTTTGAAAACTTCCCCAGTTAAAATCTATCACAGAAAAACTTTCCTACAGACAAGCTAGCTGCACATGAGTCTTATTACCACAACTATCAAGGCATAACCAACCTGCAAATACAAAATTTGCAGGAGCTCTATGACTTCAGGTGCTGTCAATGAGTTTTGAAAACTCATCATCCCAATTATTTCAACATAATATACAGAAAAATAGCATCTTCATTCCTGAAATAAAGAAGACTTCTGAAAACAGAATTTATATCTATAGGATATCCTATAGCATAAACTAGGTTCTAGCCCAGGCACTAGAAAACTAACTGGTTACAAAGATTCAGACCAATATTTTACCTTTCTGTATCTCATTTTGTTTTCCTTTGGCGTCTTGGAATCCTTTGAATTCATCTCTCTAGGCTCCTCAAACACCTCACCAGGGTAGAAGCTTCTTAAGGGTAGAGATATAATAAAACCTAAGCTGTGTAATCCCATCATGCCAACATGCTTGAGAGTGAAGAGTAGTAGTGAAATGGCATCAGGGAAATTTAACTAAATACAATTCGTGCTAACTAACCACTTTGATGAAAACAAAAAAACAAAAAACACGCATCTTCACTGCTACCATGTTATGCAACACTACAGATTATCTTTCTCTGGCACTCAAGGAACAAAATAGAAGGTTTCCTTATATTTTCCTATTTCTAGATGATACTGTAATCTCGCAGCAAGGTACGTTCAACAAAGAAGCACAATGCCTTTTTGCTCATCTATAGCATGTGTTACCTGAGTCTCAAAGTATAGACAACACCATGTAGCATCAGATTATCCATAAACACTGAAGTCAGCTGCTTGGGCCCGAGTCCTGGCTTCATCTCTTCCTATGTGATCTTTGAATCTGCTACTTAATATGTTTCAGTGTCCTCATTCATAAATGGGAAATGTAATAACACCTAACTCATTTGATTTATGTTGAAATTTAAATATTTCACATAAATCAACTAAAATAGGACCAAGCACTTAAAAATTATTCAATACATATTGGCTACTCCTCAAATATTTTCACTTTGCATGGTACAGCCAAATGCATAGAGACAAGGTGGGCAAAGGGACAGGGAATTTTCTTCTGCTGCTGCTCCTGATTTTCTCTATAGCCTGCATCTTAACAACTTCTGTGATTTTGTGCAATTATTTGAATTAACATTTTCAGAGGATATGGAAGTACAGAGGGAAGAAAATCCTGTTCATTTCATGTAGAACATATGATTTGTTTATTGAATTATTTCCCCTTTTTCCATCATTGGACGAATCTTCCTATACCAAAAAGCTTTATCTATTTTGACTTGGCACTCTGCTTACAGGACTGGCCTGGTGAGATTTCGAGTGCCATACATTTCACTTAAATATGCTTGGCAAATTGCTCAGTCTGCCATCATTGTCACAAATACATGCTACTGAGTGCACATACTTTATCACCCCTAACTCCAGGTTCTGTTGGTAAAGAGATTTAATTGATTCCCATTTCCTGCAGAGTACCCCATTAATCCACTTATGACTACAGAGAAATAACACTGGCTTTCAGTCCATGAGCTCATAACGAATTCATGCTAAGGAAGGACACCCAATTCAGCCCATTTCATTCCAGGCATTCACATACTTTGGTGAATCAGAGTAAAATCCTCGAACTTAATTAAAGCTTTAGAATTCAAAGTTGCACCCTTAATTGAACAAATTGATCTTTTTTTGTTGATTTGCACTTATTAGTAGAATTTAGCATAGGCTACAACACTCAGGTTTCCTACACTCCCCCTGCAAAATCAGGGTGCTAAAAAGCCAGGGTTTATCTTAAGGAAGTTGTCCTGAGGAATCTGAGGAAGTTATGTTAACACAAATGTAGAAACCTAGCACATGAATATTTCTAATTAGTTTTCATTAAATTATTATATAGAAGATTTCATCCTTGTCAGCCATTTCTTAGACTATTTTAATAGCATGTGCAAATTGCAGTGTTACTTTTATTCATTCTTTTATTCTTCAGCCTATCAACCAATAAATCAATGAAATAAAGTATAATATGCATTCTTGTGACATCTACAAGGCAATGCAGAACAGGAAGGATATGACAGTCTGATATTTTTTCTCATTCTTAAGGATCCTAACGAGTACATATGACAATCGACAGACTGTCCCAAACAGTACACAACTAAATGCTTTAATAACCTCAGACAATTTACAGCTTCACTATTTATAATAGCCAAAAGCGGAAATAATTCAAATGTTCATCAACTGGTGGATGGATTAACAGTAAACGATATCCATGCAGTGAAATACTCTTCAGCAATATAGAGGAACAAACTACTGATACATGCTACTACATGGATGAACCTCCAAAACTTGCTAAGTGAAAGAAGACATACGAAAAAGACCATATACATGATTCCATTTATATGAAATGTCCAGAAAAGTACATTTAAAGAGGCAGAAAGTTGATTGGTGGTTGCCTAAGGCCTGGAGATGAGAACAGGGAGTGACTGCAAATGGGCACGAGAAATCTTTCTGTGGTGATGGAATGTTTTAATACTAGATTATAATGATATTTCACTAAAAAAATTACTAAAAAGTCATTGGCCGGGCACAGTGGCATGTGCCAATAATCCCAGCTATTCAGGAGGCTGAAGCAGGAGGATCACCTGAGCCCAAGAGTTTGAGACCAGTGTGGGCAACATAGCAAGATCCCATCTCTAAGATAAATAAATAAATACATACATAAATAAATAATGTATAAAAAGTATTAATTATACACTTAAAACAAGTAAAATTTATGATATGTAAATTATACTTCAAAAAAGTTGTTTATAGCTGGGCATGGTGGTACATGCCTGTAGTCCCAGCTACTGGGGAGGCTTAGGTGGGAGGATCACTAGAGCCCAGGAGGATGAGGCTGCAGTGAGCCATGTTTGTACCACTGCACTCTAGCCTGGGCAACAGAGCAAGATTCTGTCTCAAAACAAAAACAAACAAACAAAAAAGTTGTTTAAAAACCCAAAAAAAAAGGAAAAAAATAATCTAGGCTGGGATAGGCCAGAAATGCTAAGTGGAGAAATCTAATCTGTGCACTGAAGGGTGAGTAGTATTCAACAGTCAAATTAGGATTATCTATACTATCATTTTAACCTTACTGATAGTTGGATAATGAAGGCAAGAGAGTAGGTCCCTTCCTTTCCAGACCCAATCACCATATGCATGCACAGGATGTATATTTCTGGAGCACAGTATTTGTTTTTATTGACTGTTAAATCCCAAATTACTAGAAAGTGGCTGGTGT
The DNA here is from genome assembly GCF_009828535.3 of Hylobates moloch. Taxonomy (NCBI): domain Eukaryota; kingdom Metazoa; phylum Chordata; class Mammalia; order Primates; family Hylobatidae; genus Hylobates; species Hylobates moloch. Next base: position 17,402,070 of record NW_026652279.1, on the reverse strand, counting down.
ATTATGGGAGTTTCAGGAAGATTGTTGAATAATTCACTGAAAAAATCCCTATGCCACGTCTTGGATAATCCATTTAGTTAAATAGTTTTTCATGTATATAAAAATGGTACATTCTGTTTGTTTGGTTCTTGTCGTTGTTGTTTCTTTCACTCTTTCCCTAGGAAACTTAACTGCAATGTTGTTGAAAACAGAAAACTGGACATTGTATACAAAGGTTTCTGTTTGTTAACAGGAGACTGGGAAGTAGAAACTCTAACATTTGAATCACAAAGTTTCTATCAATCTTTGAGAAGAACCAATTCTCTACAGTTTAAGAGAAGAATCGATCAAAGATTGTAGGAAGCTTTAAATTGTCTCTGATTTATAAACTCCTAAGGATTGGGTTGGGTTACTATTCAATATATAGATGGTTGCGGAAAGCTGTCAGATGATGAAGTAATTTCAGGATAGGCTGGAAATGATGCATAAGAAACCTAATTTATTTTGCTCTTTTCTGCATCAGCAGCAAAAAAAAAAAAAAAAAAAAAAAAAAAACAATTATCCAACAATGTAGCTCAGATCCAACTCCCAGCTCTTAATACTCTCATATCATATTCTGGTCAGAATTATCCTTATATTGTTCATGTCTTCACTTGGTCTGCCTAGATAATGACAGAAAAAAAAAACGAAATCCTTTAATTGCAGAATCTTAAACCAAATTCTGCCATTCCTTTCTTTGCAATAGATCTAGCTGCTGCCTTTTCCTTTGTGTCTCCATAGCAACCACTAGAATTTAGGTTAGGAATCACCCTCATGACTTGCCTCCTACAAGAGATATTTAATCTGTCCTTTTCTCTGGTCTTATTTCAGTTAAGTATATTAATGTAATATATAGTTTAACAATTATCAACCACAACTTTCATGGCAATGCTTTCTAATCCAGAATTCATGGACATTTCCTATCAAATGTCAATTCAAATCCAAACTCCTGAGGACAATTTTCAGGTTGACATGTCACTGCTCTGATGCTAAAATATCTCAGTAACACAGAAATGTCCACTTGAAACAAATCAGGGTGCTTCACACTTACTCTTTTTTTTTTTTTTTTTTGAGACAGAGTCTCGCTCTGTCACCCAGGCTGGAGTGCAGTGGCACAATCTCGGCTCACTGCAAGCTCTGCCTCCAGGGTTCACACCATTCTCCTGCCTCAGCCTCTCCGAGTAGCTGGGACTACAGGCGCCCACCACCACGCCCGGCTACTTTTTTTTTTTTTTGTATTTTTAGTAGAGACGGGGTTTCACCGTGGTCTCGATCTCCTGACCTCGTGATCCACCCGCCTCGGCCTCCCAACGTGCTGGGATTACAAGCGTGAGCCACCGCGCCCGGCCCACACTTACTAATTTTAAGAATATAAAACGATTGTTTACAGAATAAATGTAAAAAAACACAAAGAAAGAAAGAAATACAATGGAAATCCATTCACTTACTACCCATTTTACAAAATAGGAATATTATCATCACCTTTTTGTCTGGTGCTGATCTCAAACCCCACTTCCATTTTCCAATTTTTACTTCCATTACAGGTAATTACTGCCATGAATATTGTTTTTATCATTCTCTTATTTTTCATTATAATTTTACAATAAAATTATACCAATCAAAACTGTAGTCAGTTTTACATATTTCAAACTTTCTCCAAGATTTACTTTTATTGTTCAACATATTCTTGATGTTTTATTCACCACTGAGTAGTATTTTTGGTATGAATAGAGCACAATGCATTGATCCATTCTACTTTGAGTGGACTGTTGTATTTTTACCAGCATATTTTTAAATACAAACAATGTGACCACAAATCTTCCTGGTATATATGGACAAGAGGCACAAGCACATGAGCGAGGGAATGGAATGGAATTGTTTGGTCATAAGTAAGAGCATCTTCAACTAAGGAAGGGATTACAAAATATTTTCCAAAGATCACGCAGTAAACTAGACTGTCATCAGTAGTGGATACGTGTTCTGTTGGCTGTATACTGCAACCTAAAATTTTTACTTTAGGATTTTCTGATATTTCCCAATTGGGTAGGATCAAATGCTTTTATCACTAGGATTACAATAGGTCTATTTCTGGTAACTAAAGATGTTGAACACATTTTCACATTTTTACTGGCCCTCCAGTCTGAGGCTCAAGTTTATATATGTTCCCACTTTGTCATTTTTCTTTTTCTCTAAAGATTTGTAAAATTATTTATCAATACATACTATTTTTAGTTATATGCATTGTCAATAATTTTTTTTCTGAGTTGTGGCTTATTTTTGTTTGTACTTTCTTCCTAAAGTCTTTCAATAAAAAAAGGATCTAAAATCAAATGTAGGAGAACGTATTCTTAATGATTTCCTTCATGAGGCTTTAATATGACTAAAGAAATCATCCCACGCTGGGCATGGTGGCTCATGCTTGTAATCCCAGCACTTTGGGACACTGAGGCAGGAAGATTGCTCGAGGCTGGGAGTTCAAGACCACCGTGGGCAACATAGCGAGACCCCATCTCTACAAAAAATAAATAAAAATAAAAATTGGCCAGGCATGGTAGCACTCGCCTGTAGTCCTAGTTACTCAGAAGGCTGAGGTGGGAGGATCACTTGAACCCAGGAGTTCAAGGCTGCAGTGAGCCATGGAGCCATGACTACAAAACCGCACTCCAGCCTGACCTGGAGAGAGTGAGTTCCTGTCAAAAACAAACAAACAAACAAACCAACAAACCAAAAAGCCAGAAAGAAAGAAAAGAAAGAAAAAGAAATCTTTCTCTGTATTTATGACCCTGGTGATAAACATATTGTTCAAATAGTCTAACTTTTTAAAACAATTTTTCCTTTCATTGTTCAGCCTGTCAACCACTCTGAATGATTTTTTATGTGATATGAGGTAGAAGTCCATATAAATGTTTCTCTGTGTGAATTATCAATTGTTCCACAATGTTTAGTTCAAAGTAAAGAGGGGGAGACAGAGAGAGAGAGAGAGATCCATGCTAACGTGCTAATTCCCTCAACTGTTTTTACATATGTGAGGGTTTGTTTCTGGGTTTGCTATGCTATTCTGATTTGTGTAACCCTGCACAGAACCATAATGGCTTAATTCCTGAATTAAGCTGAATCTTGATTTCTGAAAACAAGAATTCCCTATGATTTGTTATTCTTTAAGAATTTCTACCGAATTTTACCCTTTGTTCCTCAAATATATTTTTGAATCAGCTGGTCACATTCCGCAAACAGAGAAACAAAAACTAAATTATAGGCGTTTTGATTTCAATTCTTCTATATATCAACCCATTGAGAATGAGCATTTTAACTGTATAGATTCTTCCAATAAATAGAAATAGTTTACTTATTTTCTATTTATCTAGATTTTTTTTGTTTTTTAATAAATATGGATACTTTCACTATAAAGATTACACACCACATTGTTGAACTTATTTTCTGCTTTTATACTATTTTCTCCCTTCACTCTAGTTTATTCTGTTGACTTAAATTAGTTCATTCATTTTTATCCTAAAATTATGTTACCTAATAAGCTAAGATAATTAATTTTCATCCTTTGTTTTTCTAATATGTCTTTAAAATGATAAAGATCCCTCTAAATAATGCTTTCACTACATTAAACATGTTTTGTTATGTAGAGTTTTCACTGTCATCACTTCAAAATACATTGTTTTCCTTACCAGTTGGTACTTGACCTAAGACTCACTTAGAAATATATTTATTAGTTTTCAAAGATATAAGTTTTTTAAGTTTTCTATTTATTATTTCTAACTTAATTATATGTTATTTTCCTCATAGCCCAATATATCATCAAATATAACCTTGTACCCCGTGTGTATGAAAAAACTCATTTTGCTGTTTTAGTTACAATATTCTATATGTTTTCATTAGATAGAGCTTGTGATTGTACTCTTTAAATCTATGTGCTTACTGATGTTTTTCTCTGCTTGAGTGAGAAAATAATGAAAAAGATATGTTAATATCTCATTACTATGGTGAATTTGTCTATTTCTCTTTGTAGTTCTATTGTTGCTTCATGCATTTTAATATTATACATGTCTAGTAAATTAATTTCCATGAAGGCTTTTACAAATAAAGTCTGTTATGACTGATGTTAATATGGTCATACCTACCTTCATTTGGAAAGCATTTGTCTGGGATATCTTTTCTGTCTTTTTCATTTCAACAATTCTGTATCCTTATGGTTTAGATAGATGTGTTGTAAAAAGTTTATAGCTTTTTTTTAACTCAGCATTTATTCTATGTACTTTTATCTTTGATTTGTGATATATTTTAATTTATTTCTATCTCTTTTTCTTTCTGCTTGTCTTACTTTTTTTTCTCTATTTTTTCTTCCCCCGCATCAACCACATAGTGTGATAATACTTTCTTCTTATAATTTTAGTGTAAATACTCTATAAATTTTAAGATGCACACCTTACTTCTGAGTCTAAATTTGACCTATATTCCTTCCTCTAGAATTATATAAGGACTTTAGGACAATTTAAATACAATGCCCTCTCTGAACTTTTGGGTTAAAGATTCCTCATTTGTTTTACTGAAGTTTGTGGGCATTCTGCACCCCCAGAATCAAGTGTTCATATTTTGCAAGTCCTAGGACTTTCTTTGAAATACTTTCACGTCTAGGACTCTAAAAGAAGAAATTGCCAAATAGAAGCTGGCTGACAGTTTTATACTTACCAATTTATCCTATAAAGGCTTTGGCTAAAATTGTGTAATGGTGGATATATTAAGAACAGGGGGAAAACATGATAAAATATAAAAGGTGGTCATGGATATCCCATGCACATAGGGCAAATAAGCTATGAATGAAGTACACTACTTCAGGGGACAATTACTGATAAATACACCTCTAATAGCAAAGTGTCTTGCAGTTTTACATAAATTTTATTTATGGTTAACATTACCAATAGCTGGTTCTCCTTTCCTAATGAGCACCATACTATTGATGTTAGATGGGACTATGCAACTTGCTTTGCCCCACCTAACAAGAGTAGGAGTTGCCTGCATAACTTCCTGTCAGAAGCATTTAAGAGCCAGTGTACAATTTTTCATGTTTCTGTCCCAGACTCTTTGACCAAATGGCATGTTTCACAACAGGCAACCACAGAATGATGATCTCTCCATTAGCTGAGATCAGAGAGAAGGCTGCATGAAAGAGTTGCCAGGCCCACACCACAGTAAATTGCTTTATCAGGGAATAACTTTGTGTTTACATAGAGGTTTTGGGATTATCTATTACTGCATGGAATTTGGCCAAGTTTAACTAATAATATGTTTAATTCTCATCGTATAAGGCAAAGCAGATATATTTTTCCATGTTAGACACAAGGTTACTGAAACAGAGTCAAATTATGTTGCTTTCTAAGGTCATCCAATTTTAAGTGTCAAGACCTGGAGCAAATTTTTCCTTATAAATAAAATACAAGACACATATAAGTTGATTTAATTAATAATCGCTTTATTTCATCGGAACCCAATATAACTCCTATTTAACACTTCACTAAAACATTTATAAAATGAAATTCCCATTATAGTACTTACTTGGAACTATAAATTCTATTTCTTCTGACATAGCGATTCCCAGTTTATTTGAAGCAAAGCAGCGGTATTTCCCTTGAAAGTGAGATATGTGCCCCTCATTTGGGATCCTGAATGTTCCTGAATCGTTAGATGTAATTATTCGATGGTCAGTGAAATAAAAAGGGTTGCCATCCTTAGTCCACGTAAATCTAAAAAATAAAACTAAACTTAATAATCCTGAAAAATAATAACATATTTTAGAGTACTTATTAACAATTGCATCAAACTGACAAAACCAAGACATTTTATGATAAAAAGTATATACTTAATGGAATATAACAGAATATAAATAAGGGTCTCAGAAGAATCTGAGAAATATTACTGTCCATAAAATAGCTTGACAAATAAGAGGATTAAAATTGAAATTAGCTTTTGCTTTTTTAAATTAAAATTATTTATTTTTTAATTAGAAAGCTAATACAAGATTATATTAATATTCTGGAGACTACAAGAAACATATCTAATTTCTGTTCATGTATGTGTGTGTGTAAGGAACTCACTCAAAATCCCAAAACAGATAAGCCCAGTATTATTACATTTGCTAATATTTCCTATTAGTATTTTTAGAATTTTATCACATATTTGAGACCGCACTGAATATATAATTTGGCCAACTAAATTTTTCCATTATTACAATGATACTAAAGACAATTTTTATAGCTACATTATCTTCTGTCATATGGTTACTATTTTAATTACTTTTAACCATTTCAATGTTTTTCCTTTTAAGAACAATATTGTAAGAAACAATCCTATATATTTATTCTTTGGTACCTGTCCAAATATTTCAATATGCCAATTCCTTAGAAATGGGATCAATAAACCAATAATTAAAAACTTTTTATAGTATTTGATAAATGTTGCAAAATTATATCCTAGAAAAAAAATGTACATAGTTAAATTCCCACCCCAGTATGCTAGAGTGTCAGTTCTACGAACAATGACATTAAGAAGTCTCTTTAAATCTTTATCAATCTCACAGACAAATAATGACTTCCCAATTAGATTGTATTCAGCATTGAATATTGGAATTACCAATGCAAATTTGGGTGTATTTCACGACGCCATATTCTTACACTAATCTATGTGATTATTCTTCCAACAGGAATAACAAACTTTCAATGGACATGTATTCTCATTAGGAGTAGGCCTACCCAGCCACCCTCCTGACTTATGTTACTTCTCTCTGTGTGTCTTATATTTCACTGTTGACAAGTGTATGGTATTACCTTTTGACATAATAATTCAGCTAATCAATATTAATATATCATGATATTGATCAATATATTCATATTAATTGAATAAATTATCCTTAATTCCATTGTAATTCTATCCATACTTATATATATTGATTGAATATATTCCACTTGGTTAAACATAGAAATAATTATAATTTAGCATGTTAATGGGTCACTAATGATTATTAAATATCAACTTATCAGGCAATAATAACAGTCATGATACAATTGAAAATCATCGATTTTCATTAAATATGGATATTCTTAATGAATATAAGATAATCATGCAGAATAATAAAAGTATGTAGCTTTGCTTTCCATTTTAGAATCACACAGAATTTTAACTTTGGGAATTCTTCCCACAGCCTCTCCCTTCTCACTTCCAATACATCCACATTTTTTTCTCCCTCCCCAAACATAGAAGGTATTTTGAAAAAGCTCATCAGTGATTATGGTCACCTAGAATAACAATTATTTATTTATAAAATAAAATAATACTAGATAGTAGTATATCATGCAAATAGTACTCTGCCACCTGAGATGACAATATTTCTATGACAACTTAAAAAAAATCAAGTAACAACCTATCCACAGAATAAGATGTTTAAATTTAAAGACACACAATTATAAATATGTATAGAATGATATTTACAAACTTTGACTTAATAAATGCTACATTTTACTAAGTAGAATAAAGGATCTTCTAGTTTTTAGCTATCTTATTTATTTGTAGACTAAGGGATTGTGGAGTATTTCTGCTGTACCAAAGATTACTCTAAGTATTTTAATAACAGCCCTTAGTTTATGGTCAAAATAAATTCAACTGGCAGAAAAACGTATGTAAAATAACCAAATTTTATTTTTGTTTGCATGGATTTTTTTTTGTAAACACTTAGTTTTAATCATGTGTAGATTCATAGTCCAACAAACTTATGATGGTAAGAGTAAAGAATAGCATAAAGAACAGTACACATTTAAAGAATCACTTAGTTTGAAAGAATACTCACGTTGGTTCTGGATTTCCTTTAGCTTCACATTCAATTTGAAAATACTCATCGAAGGGAAAGGCAACTTGGACTTTTGACTGTTTTATGATTGTTGGAACCTGTTGAACTAAATATTAAAATATGTACTTAAAAACACACTACTCAAACAGTAGGCAAGGTTAATTTATAGCGAAAACACTTTAAACCTCTTTTGTATACTGATAAGTGAAAGGATGATACAAAAGTGAAAATCAGAATAAATCTCACTCTCTCTTTGCAACATGTACTTACTTCTAAGGAATACACTTCACTGCCATCATTTCATGTTTTAATATATGTTCATTTTATTTAAACTCAGAATAATGTAACAATTTTTATAGCAGAAGAAAAGTTGCTATGTCATCACAATTTAAAAATATGTATTATTAAAATTATTGGCATTCAATCTATGTTAGCATGCATATGCTTTTGTTCAGTCACTTTGAAAGTTCTGTTTGTAGTCTTCCATGTTTCTATAAACACATTATAATTAATGTACTGCTTTTACATTATTTCTTCCCGCTGATATGCTATAATTTTTAATAATTCTATTACTGGTCATTAGATTATTATCCATTTTTTTTTCTTCCAGGTAAACTATTTCAATAGGAATTTTGAGTAAATAGATTTTTCCTTTATTGAATTACTGATTTATGATAAGTTTCCAGGCATGGACACAAATGGTAATTACTCTGGGTAAATTGTAAATATTATTTCACCACAGAATATATATACAAATAACAAAAACAGAGTGGTTCTCTATATTTTTGCCACCAGTGAATGCTAGCATTTCAAAATAATAAAATAGTTTAGCATTTATTACAAAGGAAAATATAAACTCCTTATTCTCTTTAATTTTCTTTTTTTTGGTTAATAAATGTTCTTTCATGGGCTTGTTTAGTGTTTATTATTCCTCATTTATAAGTTTTCATTTCATAACTTTTTCTCACTTATCTATTGAGAGTTTTGTTCTGTTTCCTTAGAGAATTTAGCTTACTAATAACCATTATTATAAAATAATAACTGATGCATAATGGCATTAATAGATTCTTCATATTCAAATATCCTCTCATCTTGTGACAAACTCTGTTAGTGTTTGATAAGTAATCTACAAGACAAACACAATCTTAAAAAGTAGGGAGTGGGCCACACTTGGTGCCTCACACCTGTAATCCCAACACTTTGGGTGGCTGAGGTGGGAGGGTCGCTTAAGCCCAGGAGTTCAAGAACAACCTGGGTAACATAGGGAGACTCTCGTCCCTACAAAAAAACGTAAAAATTAGCTGGAATAATTTCGAGCCCAGGAGGTTGAAGCTGTTGTGAGGTGTGATCAAGCCACTGCACTTGAGTCTGGGTGACAGAGTGAGACTCTTTGATAAAAGTAAAAAAATAAAAATAAAAAAATAAAAGTAGGAAGTGATTTTGCCTCTTACCTAGTAGAGCAGCGAGATTACATTTCTGAGAATTGCAACTGTAAAATAAATTTGCTAATGCTGGAAATACAACTTGGATTAAGCTTTGAAATAAAACATGGATCATGATGTGTGTAAAGATCTACTGCTGATGAGCACTCAATATTTTTCAAAAGGGGACATCCCAGTTTTAGTACAGTTCTTAGAATCTCTAATAAAAGGAAAGGGTTGATTCATAAGGAAATGCAAACTGTTCAGCAGCAGGGACCTGACTTTGGCAAATAAAGTATGAGAAAAGCAATTTGGAGACAGGCACAGAGCCTAACTTAAATACATACTATTCCACAGTAGAGTTGCAAATGAGACCCTAAAACCTGTGACATTTGACCAGGCCCTGAACCATTCTCTGTTTTCTCATTTGTAATATTAAGGATTTAGCCTTCATAAATTGTTCTCAAACGTGTTGGTCTCAGGACTCTCCTGCAGTCTTACAAATTACAAGACATCTCAAAGAGCATTTGTTCATGTGGGGTATAGCTAACAATATTTACTACAATAGGAAAAAAACTGAAAAAGTCTTTCAAAATTTTTACTTATGAATTTATTTAAAATAATTCCATGTTAAAATAAATCACATATTTTATGAAAACCTTTAAGTATTATGAGAAGAATGGCATTACTTTACATTAGTGCAAATCTCTGTAATTGCTTTTTTCTTAATTCTTTGAGTCAGGGTCTTGCTCGCTCATGCAGGCTGGAGTGCAGTGGCAGGACCATTGCTCACTGCAGCCTAGAAATCTTTTTTTATTTTTATTTTTATTTTTATTATACTTTAGGTTTTAGGGTACATGTGCACAATGTGCAGGTTTGTTACATATGTATCCATGTGCCATGTTGATTTCCTGCACCCATTAGCTCGTCATTTAGCATTAGGTATATCTCCTAATGCTGTCCCTCCCCCCTCCCCCACCCCACAACAGTACCCGGAATGTGATGTTCCCCTTCCTGTGTCCATGAGTTCTCATTGTTCAATTCCCACCTATGAGTGAGAACATGCGGTGTTTGGTTTTTTGTCCTTGCGATAGTTTACTGAGAATGATGATTTCCAGTTTCATCCATGTCCCTACAAAGGACACGAACTCATCATTTTTTATGGCACTGCATCCTAGAAATCTTAAGCTCAAGTAATCCTCCCACCTCAACCTTTCGAGTAGCTAGAACTACAGGCCATCTCTGTAATTTCTTGAGAAGGCAGATGGATTCTTATATCTGCTTCTGCATTCCATCTATGGCAGTAGGGTTGATTTGTTCAAAGATATAAAGAAAATTCAGCCTTACATAGATAACATAGTTAAAAAATGATGGGAAATTTTAGAGTCCTTTCTGATGACTGTAGATACAACAAGTGTAGTTTTTTAAACGTTCATTGAAATGTGAAATCTAAACCCTATCAATCAACTTTTCATATTGTGTACCATTAAACTATTCTTTTTTTAATCTACAAATGATTTTGTAACATCATGCAGCTTTCATTTGGAAAAAATATCTGCTCACTGAAATTTGTGTCTTCCAAACATTGATGCATTTCATTATAGAATATCAAAAATTGACACTTGTTAGAATTGCCACTGGTCTAATAAGCAGTATTAAGTATCGGGAAGCTCTCAAGCTTACAGTAGACAATACATGTCCTCCACAATTCTAATGTTTTCTTGAACACTCACATTTTATCAATGACCTTATATATGGTCAGTTGTTTATCTTGAAATGAATGGGCTCACTTGGTTCACTTTCAGGAAAAGGAAAATATCTGACCTATACCTATCTGAGCAATCATAATTTGTCAGTCATAACTTTAAAGTAAAGATGATGTCCAGCTAAGGACTCAAGCAATGATGCAATCAAGAAATAGAGATCATCATAATACTTTGATGCATAGCAGAATTATTTTATATCTACTTCCCAGTTCACTAGAATGTTAGAAAGTATGTATTCCAAGGTAGATAATTAATAACATTAATAATTTTTAAGTGCTTCAACAATTATAATCGTAAGCAAAACTATTTTTGTTTTGCTTTGTTTTGAGAGTTTTTTACTCTGAGTATATGGACATTAAATATCTCCTGACTACCAGTAAAGTTTGATGCCAATGCCAGGCTGGAATGTAGTGGCATGATCATGGCTCACTGCAGCCTCAATCTCCTGGGCTCAAATGATCCTACTGCCTCAGCCTCCCAAGTAGCTAAGACTACAGGTGTAAGCCACCACACCCAGCTATTTATTTTATATATATTTTAGAGATGAGGTCTCATTACATTTGCCAGGCTGGTCTTGAACTCCTGACCTCAAGCCTCCCAAAGTGCCGTAATTACAGGCGTGAGCCACCATGCCCAGCCCTCATTACTTTTGCATCATCAGAGCAAATGACAACGCAGTGAAAATGAAAAAATGGCATCTTAGGTTTATTATAAAAACAGTTTGATCTCACAGACCATCTGGATGTGTCTTTGGGACCCCAAGAATTCTGCAAACCACATTTTGAGCATTGATAGCCAGAGTAGAATAAAAACTAAATGCCTTTCCAAATTCTAATTTTTTTCTATTAATTCTATTTTTTTAAGATTTTTCATTATTGCCCAATAAATCTGATAAGTGAGTTTTACCAGCTTATGGATATTACTTCAAGTTCAGTGTTTATCTACTGGATATTCATAAACCAACATGCAAAATATCTGTATTTTCATTCACATTTACTTTGTTTCTGATACTACTGTTTCTGTGTAGAGCAGGACTTGAGCTTATTGCAAATTCATATTATTTAAATTTTATTGCAGTTATAAATGGTGAGGGATGATACACAATGGCCACAGTCCCTTAGATATCAGCTAATAACTTGTGAACAACTTGTTTATTAGAACATTATTCTTTCCTAAATTTGCTAAGGTTGTAAAGGATCAGCAATAACTAATTATTCGGGGAACGGAGCTAATAACCTTTGGGTGTTTATAAGAATATATATTCTACATTATAAATCCTTTCCTCTATAATTAAGCCAATTATAGAGACACCAGACTCCTTGACATTCAAATTGGATACCTGCCTTAGTTGCATTTACTTGTGAGTGCTCTAGAGCCCTGAAATAAATGAATAATATTCAGATGTTCTGAAAACATGTCATTAATATTTTATAACAATTGTTGTCTAAGGACATTACAGCATGAAAATGCATAAGTAACTGAGACAACCAGAATAAAAATGTGGGCCAGGAATTAATACAAAATTTCACATCCTTCACCACTGACAAAGTAAGAAATGATGAAGAATAAATGTGTATGCCAGAGACTATGGTCAGAAATCTGAATCAGGAATCTCAGTGGCATGTTCATTGCTATTGGGAAGACAATGTGAAATTATTAATCTTTTTCCACAGGATTACCAAGAAGCTTGCTCTTAACTTGCTACTGCATACTCAAAGCAAAAGAATTCACTAAAGATGAAGGTACTTTAGACTCCTGACCAGAATTTCTACAAAAAGGCTGGTCAGTGAAGAAATCTAATATATTGTGTAGGCTGAAAAATTTCAGCCAAATGTAAAGCAGACTTTAAGTCTATATATTTGTAGGTCAGATAAGTGGAATTTCTTAAGAAATGGAAATGTCAAAACAGCTTACTTATCTGTTAAAAATAATAGAGAAGGGGTTTCTACCTGGGGGGATGGAACTACAATTACAGTGCTTTCCAAAGTGCGTAATATAAAATAGCTACGTCAAGTAATTTAAGGTGGCCCTTAGAATAGTTTTTAAATACATTATATTATATATAGTCAGAGAGTTGTTTCCTTTCCTATTCACACTCAGTCTGTCTGAGCACTTCAAAAGCAACGTTTAAGTAAGTCCCAACACTTTTCTAAGATTTATTAAATTTTATGAGCTCAAGACTGTTTCTCTAGAATTTAGAAGATCCACAAATATCACCTGCAATACTAAGATTCTAATAAACAACCAACATCTCTAATATAATAACTCTCCACATTATATACAGAAGAGGCAATAGAGATTACTCCTGAATGATATGGATAAAAATGTCTTAATAACCTCTCAAGGGTCTTTTAGAGCCCATATGCATGTAATACAAGAAAAATTTGCAAGATCTATACATGACAGACTTGATATACTATTACATATGTTCTGTTTGCAGATTTTTTTAGTTTTTATTTTTTTAAAAAAACAAAGTCTCACTATATTGTCCAGGTTGGCGTGCAATGTCTATTCGCAGGTGTGATCACTGCACACTATAGTCTTGAACTTCTGGGCTGAGGCAATCCTCCTGACTCAGACTCCTAAATAGGTGGGACTGCAGGCATGTGTCACCATGGCCTGCTGATGCTGATGTATTTTTTTTAACTATTAATTACCATGGCTTGTTCAAACTGATTTATAATGGCTAAAAATCTGCATCCATTTTACCAATATACGTTAGAATATATATTTATATATTTCCATCAGACTACTGTTTAACCTCTTAATATGAATTCACACTATATAATGCTGTAGATTTTGAGAGTTCATATCATCTTATACTTTTACTTGTTAAATGGCTTATTATTTTGCTAATTCACTGTTTTCATTCTTAAATATAATCATTTTGAAAAAAGAATACAAAGTTTATCCAATTCCTTTTTGACATAATTTGTTGAATGCCAGTAATTTCTGAACCTTGATTAACTAACCTAAGTATATAAAAGCGAAGTTGTTGGTAATATTGCAGATAATCCCAGACATATGGAAAAATACTAACTTATCTATAGGTTATTATTCTTGTTATGTTCTAAGTTTGCATAAGGAACTAAAAGCCTGGGTTGCAAAATAATTACAGCAGTCATGTATCAGCCACCCACAAAACGAAAAAGATAGATACGAATTCTCATGACAGATTGCTAAAGAATATATAGAAATATGGTAGAAAAGTCACACCCTCAATCCATAAGTATTCTACTTAAAAATCAAAATGCAAATATGAAATTCCATTAATAGGCACTGAATGCTTTAACCTTACCTGAAGGTGGTATTTCAATTGCTGTTGAGAATTTTAACAGGAAGAAAATTAGAGATATGATTAATCCTCTTCCAGGTAAAAGTGGCTCCATTGCTCTTCAGGAAGAAGACAACCCAGTAAGAATGAAAATCTTAATGTCTCCTCTCACTTTTGGTTTAAAGCTGAGACCTTAGTTAACCTGGAAACTAAAAACACAAACAGAATAACATGTTAGTTCACAAACTCTAAAATTTCAACAGAACAAATTAAACACATTTTTTTTGGGGGGTGGCAGTATGTTTCCTCCTTATGAAACTGTTCTCTCATAACTCCACATGATATGAAATTAGTTTTTCCTCTTTGTATGTAAAATAAAGGACAGTGAATATATACTCTACTGTAAACCACAGACTATTCCAAAAAATCATAAGTCAGAGGAAGTTTTACTTGGAAGGTATGATATTATACACGAGTGGTTTTTCTTTTTTATTCTCAACTTGTATTTTAGATTCAGGAGCTACCTTTGCAGGTTTGTTACACAGGTAAAATCGAGTACCACTGAGTCTTGGTGTATACATGATGCCATCACTCAGGTAATGAGCATAGCACCCGATAGGTAGTTTTTCAATCCTCACTCCCTCTCACCCTCCCCCATCTAGTAGTCCACAATGTCTATTATTCTTATCTTTATGTCCATGTGTATTCAGTGTTTAACTTCCACTTCTAAATGAGAACATGTAGTATTTGGTTTTCTGGTCCTGTGTTAATTTGCTTAGAATAATGACCTCCAAATGCATCCATGTTGCTGCAAGGACACAATTTTGTTCTTTATATGGCTGTGTAGTATTCCATGGTGTACACGACTGATGAGTGTTAATGGCTAAGAGAATAACTTCATTTAGTTAATTTTATTTAAAAAGTGGTTCTTTTTTACTCAGTTCTTTATATTAGATATCTATTCCCATTTGAGTCATTATTAAGGATCATAAATACATCATTGATTTTTCTGGTGAAATAGCTTTTCATCTTCAAAGTTTTCACACTAATAGAAGATGGATAGTTCCAGCAAGATAGAGGAAAGAAATAATAAAGAACAAAAGAATAAAGACCAGCCATTTTAACTGAAATTTACGAACGTGAGTTTGGTTCAAGCAGAAGACAAAGGCGTAAGTTGCTTCTCATTTAAACAGAATATTTATTCATTTCAAAGTTTACAGAAACAGAATAAGAATTAAGGCTTTGATTTTTTTTACTTTCTCTTACAATTTCAATTTTTTTCTGAAACACTGTGATAATAGATGTCTAAACATTGTTTTTACATTGTCTATCATGTATTCTTGCATGTAATAATACAATAATTTGCTCCAAAATGTGATAATTAGTCTTTCAGGTATGTGATTTTCTTTTGTTTCCTAAAAATCATTTACTCTATGTGTTCACTTAGAACTGGTGAAAAAAGCTAACACAGAGATAGTGAAGTCATTAAACTTACATTAAATTCTAAGTATTTCTGCTTTATTATTTCCCCTTAAATTGCATCTAAAGATATTATAGACCTGTATCTTTTGTATATATGTACAGACTGGTAAAATTTAAAGTAGTAACTAATGGCTGTTGTTTCACAGTTTTAGGAGTCTTAAGGAACAGCAATACCATTTATGTTTTACTTTGAGAACAAAATTATATTAATCATAAAGGAAAATACTACCTTCCTACCTCCAAAAAAGTTGTGAATCTTTGTCCTGAATTAGAGTAATGGCATTACTCTACTCTGCCTGACCTCAACTGACCCATCTGTAAAATGGGAATTGGAAAAAATGACTCTTGTATGCTTCAGAATATTTTCTAATGACAAATAACTTGTAATTTAACTTCTACTGGTAAATTTAACATATAATTTCAAGTGTGTCACTATGTTAATTGACACTACTTTTCTGATGAAATGAGTTATCCTAGTCAACAAAATAAAACATGGAAAAATGCTTTCATTATAAAAAGCAAAATACTGCCTTAACTACAAAAAGTGAGTCCTACATATGTGTACAAAGTTGGGAGACATTAAACCATGTAGCTATTATTAATATGGAAATTTTGAGGAAAATATCAATGTCCTGCCCTTTGAATTATCTTTTTCCTGTTTTTTTTTTCCTGTAACAGTTTGGTAATAGTCATCTAAAATCATTGTTTATTATATATCAATCTTTACTTGCAATCTAGTTATTATTTAATATTTGGTTCCATTAATATTCAATGCTGATGGCTTTAAGAGCATCTCATCTATGTGTTTTACGAGTTGCCCTTTATTTGTAAGGAGCAAGACTTTCAAGTATTATGCTACTAGGAGACCGTATTTCAAGATTAATATTTAACATCATCTCACCTCTGAAATAGGGAACAAGAATAACTAGATGGCCAAATAAGTGAGAACACTCTAAATTTCCATTAATCTCCTGATTTAGGGCAGTAAGTTCACTGGTCTCTAATTGTGGTAGTAACGTAGCTTATAGATACTAATTATTCAGTAATGGTGATCCAATTTTTTGAATTTTAATAGTTTTAAGTGCATGGTCTTGACCCAAGAAATTCTCTCCCATAATGACATCATCACTTTTCAGAATATGAATAATGACTAATTCTACATACGACCTTACCTCCTGCAGGAATTAGCTTCAATTTACCTGAAATTTGCATGTTCACAGGCTACAACATAAAAATTATTAGAAGTTTAAATGTGACCCCGTTCAAGTAAGACTCCATTAGCTGATGATGAAAGCTCCAAAATAGCTTTCAGATTGAAAACAGAAAGTCAGTCTTAATTTCATTGTCAGAATTCATAAAGGGTATGTTTCTTAGGAATTCCATTTTGCAACAGTAAGATAGCCACAAAATTATATTCCCATTTATCTTTCTTGAAACTGGCATTTAATGCCTCATGCAAAACTTCAAAGATGTTAGCAATTGTTGAAACTCAGGATGGAGCTGGCACTGAAACAAGAACTAATTTTTTAAAAAATTTTCCTTTCTATGAGTACATAGCATTTATAGGGTACATGAGATGTTTTGATACAGGCATACAATGTGGAATAATACATCAGGGTAATTGGGGTATCCATCACCTGAAACATTTATCATTTGTTTGTGTTATAAACATTCCAGTTATACTCTTACTAAAATATTTTTGAAGTTCAGTCACATGAAGCTGATGTCTAATAGCTTATATTAATGACATCAACTCAGATCCATAAAGGAACTATTCATTTTTATAAATCTGGATAAACTGGGTTAAATATTCCTACTATCTTAGCTCATCCTTAGGAAAAAAAAAATTATCCCTGCCAACCACTTTAAAAGAACAATTTAGCTTGGTGCAAAAGTTATTGTGGTTTTTGCCATCAAAATCCGCAATAACTTTTGCACCAGCCTAATAGATCTCTTAGTGTCACATCATACTGATATAGGAGTTAAGAAGAAATTACTTAGGCAGATAGTGAGGGTACTAGAGTCCTCGGTAAGGTTTTCCTTTTCAATGAAAAGCAGCCCCCAAATCATTTTCTAACAAAGAGCAGCCTGTAAAATAGAGCTGCAGACATAGACCCTGGCAGTTGTGCCAATCATGTTAAAAAATGGCAGCTCCATCTTCCCTTCCCTTTGCCAGCTACATGTACAGTAAGGAGCAGACAAGATGGTACCAGTCAACTGAAAAGCCCATTCACATAATAAGATAGGGTACTTAGGGTAGGGTGGCCAGCCTTTTCTGTGCACTATGTAAACGTCACACCTGATCAAACCAATCTGTGGGCCCTACATAAATCAGACACCACCTCCTCAAGTCTGCCTAAAAAATATGGTGCATCTGCAGCAGGCCAGCCTTTTCCTCTGGGAAGCCCCTCTCTCTCACTAGAGAGAGAGAGAGAGCTGTTCTCCTTTCTCTTTCTTTTGCCTGTTAAACCTCTGCTCCTAAACTCCTCATGTGTGTCCGTGTTCTAAATTTTCCTGGCACGAGACAATGAACCCTGGGTATTTACCCCAGACAATGCAGTTGCTTCAATGCAATCGAATCTTCCTGATTCCCTCAGCTTCTCCAGTAAGACTAGTGGGATAAAAATTAAGAATACACTGACTTCAAGACATTAGTTTAACATGGACAAGTGTGCATACCTTCTAGGGTTACTTACAACACAACAAAAAGGAAATAAAGTTATTTGCCTCTTCAAAACAAAAGCCTCTAACATATACATCATGAGTATTATAAAGTGACCACATAGATCCCTCCAGTGTTTTTAAAAGTGCTCCATGGTGGCAAATCTAGAAACAACTTGCTCCCTTTATTTAAATTTATATTCTTCCTTGAGAAATGGAAAAGAGGGATGGCTAAGTCTTTGTCCACTCTACTTGGCTTCCCAAGTAAGTGCAAAGCTACTGTGGCCTTCTAACTGGTCACATGACAATGTGATGTGCAGTGATAAGACCATGGGAAAGTTAGTATAACCTGGGTTCAAAGCTACCATTACCAGATGGCTTGGGGCAGTTTACCCAACCTTCTCACTCATCTGTACAAACTAGGGTAATAGTTGCTGCTATATAGCATGCTCACGAGATTTAAGTTAGGTAATGTATCATTAGCAAAGAAAAATAAACAAAATTTGCTAATACTAGTAACAGTGATGATCATTGTATTGATAGTGGCAATGAGGATATAGTCCCTCCTACTAATATTCTGATCCAAGTAGCATGGTTAACTTCTGTGGATTCTTTTTTTTTTTTTTGAGATGGAGTCTCGCTCTGTCTGTCGCCCAGGCTGGAGTGCAGTGACGCCATCTCGGCTCACTGCAAGCTCCCCCTCCCGGGTTCACGCCATTCTCCTGCCTCAGCCTCCCAAGTAGCTGCGACTACAGGCGCCCGCCACCATGCCCAGCTAATTTTTTATATTTTTAGTAGAGACGGGGTTTCACTGTGTTAGCCAGGATGGTCTTGATCTCCTGACCTCGTGATCTGCCCGCCTCGGCCTCCCAAAGTGCTGGGATTACAGGCGTGAGCCAGCGCGCCCGGCCTGTGGATTTTATTAGAGTTACAAAATCATAAAAACTTGCAAAATAAAGGCGTACTCTCTAAAGTATATAGTGGTGAAATGATATTGATTGATATAAAATACTCTCCCCAAAAGTGCGAGAGTGTGGTTGATTGATTGCAAAAACTTATTTGATTCTCTTCCCCTCTTTGTGGTCACACACTCTGTAATAAGACTTTATAGCTCCTCCCAAGAAGCTGTTTCCTCACTTCTTGAATCTGGCAGGCTTTTGACCCCAAAATGAGTTCTGGTCTAGGCCTCAAGAAGCCTTGCACCTTTTTCCTCTTTCTCTCTGTCTCTGAAAACTCTGCTCAGCTATTTTAAATTGAAGCCTGGGCTACCTGTTGGAAGATAAGAGACCCTTTGCCGATCATCCCCATCATCCTGGCGAACAGCCAGCCAGCCACTAAATGTAAAATGGCAGCCATCCTAGATGAGACTGCCCTACATAACCTGTCAGCTGAACACAGATGCTAGAACCAGCTGGTGAGTATCAGTCAAGACTGGCTAAGTTCAGCAGAATCTCCCAAAGAAACGGTAGACTTGGGAACAATAATAAATGTTTCCTTTATCGAATCAGTGTTGTGGGATGGTTTTCAAGGTAGAAATAGCTAATTTAGGTAGAAGAGCTAGAATAAACAAATCGATGCAATAATGAATATTGTTGAAGAAGATATATATATATATATATAGAGAGAGAGAGAGAGAGAGAGTGAGAGAGAGAAAGAAAGGGGGAGGGTATGCTAATCTTTCTATTTGGGGGTGCATTTTAACATTTTCCTAATAGAAACATTTTTAATGTTTATTCAGTCTTTGGAAATCAGAAATCAGCCTAAAATATTTCAACAGCAGTAAGGATATTCTTTAGGCAAAAGGTAGACAAAGTCTTGAGAATGCCTACTGCCATACATCTAAAATAAAAATAAAAAGCAAACAGAAAAAAAAGACTTTCTTAAAGCTACCATACTGTCTGCACCTCTTCTGTTGGAACAAGATGAGAAAATAAGGGGTTTCTTTAAACATCAGTATGTATGTTCTGTATATTTAGTTTAAGCAACTAATGTAACTCAATGCTTTTTCTTTCTTGGTTTAAAGGTTTTGAAATTTATAGCCCACCTAAAGAAAATGTAAGCCCATTTTATAGTACATAATCACTTAAGTCTTGATAGCTGTTAGTATACACAACGCCCTTCATTTTTCTTTAATGCTTTGATCCTTAATTCACCAACTTTGCATTATGTTACCACTGGAGACTGCTTAAATTTCATTAATAAAGCATAGAAAGGCAACAATGCATAAAAATGGTTAAGACTAAATTTTCACTTTGGACAATTATAGATCATTCCACCATTATAAATTGAACACTAAAACAAATTATTTTAAAATTACTTTAAAGATCCAAGGCTATTGTTAATGTATTCTGAATAATAATCATTTCCTAATAATCACTTGTTTTTTTCACCTAACAGTAATGGTGTCATGTTTACACAAAACCTTTGGCACTATGGTTCTCTAATGGCTCTAATAAATAGTAAATGCTTCGATTTTCCCTTTTGCAAATAATATTATTCAAATGTATATGCTGGAATTTAAAAAAAGAGGTTTCTACTTTATCTTAGAGGGAAATAGAATCTGACGAGTGTGATAAATGGACAAAAAGCAGCTTAGAAAGGCAGCTGGTTTGACATAGCACATTTTATTTCAGTGATTTTTAAAAATCCTTGACATTTTTTCTCAATAATTATTCAAAAACAGTTTTAGGTCAAACTTCTAAGAAGAAAATATAACATGGCAAATTCAATGAACAAAGGGAGACTCTTATGATCACCATTTTAAAAACTTTTTCATTTCTATGGCAACAACTACACAAAGCAAAAATGTCAGTGACAGTCCATCTGCCATTTTCATTGACAACATGGAATGTACACAGCCAAAAAAGAAGGAAAAAAAAAGCATGCTATGTTGACATTCCTCTTCACTAAGAAACAGCATTAAGTTTTTTCAGCTACTATGAATTCCAGAGGTTGAAATTAACTTCATGCATGCAAAAATCATTAAATAACATTTTTCTACTCAGGATGCTTGAAATAGATCAACAACTTTTATTATAGCCAGCAGGAAGAGATATTTTATAACACTGGCATCCAAATTATAGTTTTAAAAATAACTCAATGGATTTGTATAATAGTCTGAGACAGTGCTATAACTCGGAAATGTTTAAATTTTCTTTTCTCTCCATGATAAAATGGCTTAAGAATCACTGAGCTGCATCAAGCAAGATGTCTTATATAAAACCATTTGACATTTTCATGATGGAGTGGATGTCACCTTCACTTCCCTCTGACCTCAAGTGTCCCTTTATGAAACTCCTTTTTATGTGATTATCAGGCTAGGTTAAACTATTCCCCTGGTTTGGAATCAGGCCTTATGGGGAGGAGGTCCAGCAAATTTCCATAAGCCTGAAGTGTGATCTGAATCACTCAACATCATGAAGCTGAGAAGGATAAACACACACACACAAATTAAAAGGCTTCTGTTCAAACACCTGCCTGGCTAATACCATAAATCAATTTACAAGTGTCATAAACATAGTAATCCTGAAATAACTGTTAATGGCTTTTTACTCTGAAAACAAAGGAAACACTGTACCTTACAGCCATATCCATTCAAACACTCTTTCATGTCTCATAATACTGCAGTGACAAGACAAAAGAATTGCTTAGAGTGTTAACTCATCATCCCTGCAGAGTTGGCATATTCTGTACACAGTAGATCAAAGAAATGTCGATGTTATTATAAGTAAATTGATTTCATTGGGAAAATGTCAGCTTCAGTTAATAACGATGTGGGATAAACTAATACCATTAATAATATCATTTATTTAAATAGCAAATTACTGTGGTTGAACTCTAATGAATATAATTGAATATAACCTATATATACATATAGGTTATATAAAAACATATATATATATATATATGTTTTTGTTTTCCCACCTATACATCTAAGATTCTTAAAAAATAGTACACTGTAATGACATCTAATTCAAATTGTTTCATAGTGGAGACTAAGGAAGAAAGTTACAGAAATTCATGGTCATTTGACTACAAGGATGGAGAATAATCCCAACATTAAGTTATTTTCTGAGTTATTTCTCAGAAAACAACTTACATACCTGTGAAATTCATGTAGGGACTATTTTTCAAATTAAATAAAAATCTCAGATATACTAAAATGCACAAAACTTAAGCGTACAGCTCAGCAAACTTTTACATATGTATAAATCCAGGTAACCACTTCTCACATTTCTTAAGGACTTTCAGTCACTAAAAACATTCCACTAGCTTCACTCCTGGAGCATCCCACATGGCCAGCTCATAAGAGAGTAAGACCTGTTTGTGTTCCCCTAGCCTTTTGGATTACAACCAAGGTGCTATCTCTCCTCCAGGTGATATTTGGATTATTTGGGTGCAGCTTGGGTTGTCACATGACTGGGGAGTGCTATTTGCATCTAGTGGGCAGGAGCCGTGGATCCTAAACGACCTGCAGTGCTCAGCACAGTCCTGCCCGAGGAAGAACAGCCCTACCTGAAAAGTGCAAACCCTCAGTGTGACGGATACTGATGCTATAGTGTGCTGAGTAAAAAAAAAGTTGTGTGGTCAATAAATTATGGATATGCTATATGCATTACCATTGAAGCAGTCACTTTGAAGTATAGTTTGATGGCTTCCCCCAAAACTAAACAAACTCTCACACATGATCCAGCCATTGAACTCTGTGGTTTTTACCCAAAGGAGCTGAAAACTTATGTCCATAAAAAACTCATACATGGATGTTTAACAGCTTTATTTATATTTGCCAAAACTTGAAAGTAACCAAGATATTCTTTGGTAGGTAAATGGATAAATAAACTGTACTGTGTCCAGACAATGGAATATCAGTGCTAAAAAGAAATGAGTTATCAGCCATGAAAAGAGGTGAAGGAAACCTAAAGGCACATTAAGTGAACAGGCCAATCTGAAAACGCCAAATACTGTTTGATTCTAACTACATGACACTCTGGAAAAGGCAAAACTATTGAGAAAGTAAAAAGATAAGTGGTTGTGCGGGGTTAAGGGAGAAGGGGGAATGAATAGGAGGACAGATTTTTACAGCAGTGAAACTACTTTGTATGATACTACAATTGTGGATACATTTCACTGTACCTTTGTCAAAACCCATAGAATGTATCACCAAAAGAAACCCAAATGTAAACTATAGATTTGGGGTGTTATTGACATGTCAATGTAGGTTCATCAGTTGTAACAAATGCACACTGCTGGTGGTGTTGATAATGGAGAGGCTGTGCATATGCAGAACCAGTAGTATAAGAGAAATTTCTGCACATTCTGCCCAATTTTGCTGTGAACCTAAAACAGCACTAAAAGATGAAATCTTCCTGGAAAGAAAAACTGCAATATGTGAGAGGAAGCAATAATAATATATGACAGATTTCTAAGCTATAACAAAAATTCAACTTCAGAAATATATTTGCAAATTAAAGAGAACATCCTCTTAACGTTTTCAGGTTTTCATCACTCAGTCCCACCTTGCACACCTAAAATCACAGAAGACTGATAACAGCGGTGGTGCAATCACTCAGTCTTAAACTCCAGGCTCAAGTGAGCATCCTGCCTCAGCCTCTCTAGTAGCTGGGACTATCGGCATCTGCCATCACACGCAGCTAATTAAAAAAAAAAATTATAGAGATAGGGGTCTCACTATGTTGTCCAGACTGTTCTCAAACTCCCGGCCTTAAATGATCCTCCCACATCGACCTCCCAAAGTGCTAGCCACTGTGCCAAACCCATGAATGCTCATTTTTAAAACTTTCTTTTCTCCTTCTCTACTATTCTCCTGTTATTAAATACCGTCCCTTCTATTTGCCTCCTCTTTATTTATTTCACATATATATCAACATTGATCAGTACCACAGCAGGAATTTTCAAAAAGGAAATGAGGCACTTCCAGGTAAGCTGAAAGGTCTTTCCCTTATTTTCCATTAATAGAACAATGACTCTCATTGAGTCTGGAAACTAATGATAAAAATTTAACCATAACAATAAATTTGGAATTTTTTAAAGGATAATATATATAATGTTTGATTACAACTTACAGTTACATTTAAAGTAGAAAACTAATTATAAAAAAATAGGACCAAGTGCAGTGCCTCATGCTTGTATTCCTAGCAATTTGAGAAACTGAGGCTGGAGGATCACTTAAGGCCAGGAGTTCAAGACCAGTTTGGGCAACATAGTGAGACCCCATCTCTACAAAGATTTTCTTTTTTTTAGTTAGCAAGGCATAGGATATGTGCCTATACTCCCAGCTACTCAGGAGGCCAAGTTTGAAGGATTGCTTGAGCCCAAGAGTTTCAGGCTAGAGTGAGCTATGATTCTGCCTGGGCAACAGAGTGAGACCATTTCAAAAAAAGGAAGGAAGGAAGGAAGAAAAGAAGGAAGGAAGGAAGGAGAGAGAGAGAGAGAAAGAGAAAGAAAGAAAGAAAGAAAGAAAGAAAGAAAGAAAGAAAGAAAGAGAAAGAAAGAAAGAAAGAGAGAGAAAGGAAAAGAAAGGAAAGAAAGAGAAAAGAGAGAAAGGGGGGAAGGAAGGAGAGAGAGAGAAAGAGAAAGAAAGAAAGAAAGAGAAAGAAAGGAAAAGAAAGAAAGGAAAGAAAGAAAGAAAGAAAAAAGAGAGAAAGGGAGGAAGGAAGGAGGGAAGGAAAGAAGGAAGCAAGGAAGAGAGAGAGAGAAAGGAAGGGAGGGAGGGAGGGAGGAAGGGAGGGAAAAAAGGAAAGAGAAAGAAGAAAGAAAAAAAAGAAAAAGAAAAAGAAAGAGAAGAAGGAAGGAAGGAAGGAAGGAAGGAAGGAAGGAAGGAAGGAAGGAAGGAAGGAAGGAAGAATATACACCTAAGTTTCTCTTTCCAACCAGCGCCCAGCAATGGGCATCTCTCACGACAACTGGCACAAGTACCAGAAGACAGAGGCAAGAGAAAGAACTGCCACAAGAAGCAGAACTCTGAGCTGAGATGCCCACTGCCAAGACTAAGATTGGCCCTAGCCACATCCACACGGTTTGTGTGTGGGGAGGTAATGAGAAATATTGTGCTCTGAGGCTGGACACGGGAACTTCTGTGGCTGGGAGTGTTGCACTCGCAAAACAAGGATCACTGATCTCGTCTGCAATGTGACCCAGAGCGAGCCGGTCCGCACCAAGACCCTGGTGAGGAATTGCTTGCTGCTGGTTGGCAGCGCACCTTAGCAACAGCAGTACAAGTTCCACTGCGCACTGTCCGGGGCCGCAAGAAAGGGGCCCAGCAGACTCCTGAGGAGGAAGAGATTTTAAACAAAAAATGATCCAAAACAAATTCAGAAAAAAATATAATGAAAGGAAAATGAATGCCCAAAACAGCAGTCTTCTGGAGGAGCAGTTCCAAAAGGGCAAGCTTCTGTCGTGCATCGAATAAGGATGGAGCCAGCGTGGCCAAGCAGATGGCTGTGTGCTAGAGTGCAAGGAACTGGAGTTCTACCTGAGCCAAATCAAGGCCTGGAGAGGCAAACAAATGCTCCTCCTTCCTGTCTTAGCTCACGTAATAATGGTGTTTATTATTCTATTATATATTATAGAATATAGATGTTATTGTATATTATAACATATACATGTTCTATAATATAGATATTATCTATATATATTATTTACCTATGTTTATATGATTATCTATCTATCTATCATCTATCTATCTATATCTCCCAAAGTTTTGGATGGTTTTAATCTACTTTTCCAGTTTTTTGTGTTAATCAAATTGTTCAGGTGGATATCAGTAGTAAGCACACCACTTATAAAACTAAAATAAACAAGAGCTCACAATTTTTTTGTACCTGCCTTGTCTACATATTTGTAGGAGATTGTACGTTTTATGAGGCAGTCGCCAGATCCTATTCATTATTTTTGTGCTTGCCCAGAATATAGGAAATACTCATAATAAATCTTTCTGAATGAATGAATGAATTTCATACATATGTCCACAAAAGAATATAATCTGCATAGACATAGATGGTTCCTTTTATTTTATTCTGAATTCCTTTTATTTTCTCATTCATCCAAAGACAACTCAGAAATTAAACTTTCTGAAATACTCATTAAAGTAAATATGGATCTGAATGTAAAACACTGAGCTAAACATTGCTGGGCTTGTCGCAATAATTTCATAAAGGCTAATATAACTTTAAATGAATATCACTCAATCTCATTCATTTGACAATGTCCACTTAAGGCCAACAATACTCACAGGTTCTAATTGTTCTTAAAAGTGTCAACAAGAACAAATCATTAACTTTTCTGAAATTTACTTTAAAATACTTTATAGCATAGGCTGTGTGATAATGTAGAGGCTACTGAATTTTAACGTACCCTGTAAGTATAGTCAGTCAATATTCAAAAGGTCTTAATCAAAACTCTTCTAAATCTCTAGTCAAATGTAGCAGAACTGGTTACTACATGTACTTCAGGTATCTTTATTTTGTAAAGTATGTTAAGTGTGTAAGTATGGCTTGATCACTATAGTGGATGTTAGCAGAATGTTCCATTAAAAAAAAAAACAGCAGTGTTGTATATATTGGTGGATTTGCTAGAAATGTTTGCTCAGACACAAGCATCCTTGCGTGAATAGGATATTAAAAAATCAAGGCAGCCCCATAGCCTAAACACAATTTCATTGCACTCCAGGCTTAGGATTTCATTCATTTTTGCAATGAGTGTTTTTTCCTATGACTCCAGTTGAAAATGTAGCTGAATCCTGCAGCTAGAATATTATCTCATCTGCCTCTAGTGAAGCTTTCTTGCAGATTTCTGTCACAATGCCTCAAAGGTTTAACAGCTGGGATTCCATCAAGCTGACAGAATACAGGGTATAATTCTGTGATGTGTGTGTTTGTGTGTGTGTGAATGCATGCTTGTGCATGTGTACACACTTATGAGCACATGTGTACATTTGATGGCTAATACGTATTTGTTTACCTGGACAATTTCATCCTAAGATTGTCCTTGTCACATAGCATCTGGTAGCTAGGTTATAAGAGAAAACTAAAACCCTCATTTTTCTCTAGGACTTGGAAAATATTGATACCTATAAAAAGTAACCTAATGACCAAAAATTAGCTCAGGATGCAAATATGAAGAAACTACTATCTGCGGTAAACTTTCTATATGGAAGCATTGTCAGAAAATATACTCTTTAGAAATTTGAGTAAGTTATACACCATTAGCCTTAACCTAAGGCCATTTCTAAGGTTGTATTTAAAGCATGAATTCCAACAACTGGTGCTTGAATACGATTTTATTTTTCTTTGCTCATCAAAAGGCACTTAAGGATCTTGTAGTGACAGGGATGGTCATCATAATTATCAACTGCTAGTGAACATTAAGCACTTGAATATGACATTAATAGATTCTTTCAGAGATGAAAAGGCTGCATGATTAAGAGAAACAGTTCATGGTTTGGGATATCTCACCTTTGATTTTTTATCTCTGTACTGTTTCATAACTGTTCAGTTTTTGCATTATTTCTTTTTTTGTCACCACATTTCTTTTTCCATTCTCTGAGACAAATTTTTTGGTTAAAGACAATTTACTGGTTGAAAAAGGCTAAACGCCAAATAGTGAAACAAAAAACTTTAGTCTTATTTTCCCCTAAAATCTGTAGTTCACAGAAACGTCCCTCCTGTCAATTCAAAACTTTCAAGTGGAATATAACAAAGCAAACCAATTATAATCAGAGATTTGCGGCATATTAAGAAAATAATATTTATGCATAATCACATCCCAGAGGTTAAGTGGGATATTTTTATTCAAATTCGAAAAGGTATAGGTATTTTTGTTGCAAATAGTTTAATAGATGTATCAGTGCTTTGGATATGTTGGTAGAAATTTTAATCTTCTCACTGTACAAATCATTAAAAGCAAACCTATTCTATTCAAGCCATAAGATACAAAGTATGATTTCCAGATACTTAAGATACATTTATAAGAAACTCATAATTTCCTTTGGCTCATCTTCTGCTCCAACGATGGCATTAGAGCTGTCAACATTGATTGATCGTTCCCTGTGCTTTTATGAGAGGAATTAATGCCAAATCCTGGGCCAATGACCTAGATCCCTAAACCCTTCATATCTTGTCCTCGTTTTCCATGAATAAGAAATAAGAACAGGAAGGCAATATCAGTTAATATGTCATTTCTGAACTGATTACCTTCTTCATTTGCATGATAACCAGTTAGATTCAATTTTCTGGATATAGTGTGCAGTTTACTTAAATACACATGTTTAACAGTCTTATGTGTTTTGATTCCAACATTGATAATATTTCTAAGATCTACTGTTTTTATCATCACATACCATTTTTAATTAATTCGTTTTTACTTATTTTATAATAAAATATATTCTTATTGTAACAGAAAATAATGGCAAAGGAACGTATTCAGTAAAAAGTTGAAGATTATACAACCCTCTTCTCCCCATCCCTGCCAGAAAACATTTAAGATATGAACACTTCCAGACATTCATATTTATTTTTATTTATTTATATGTACATTTATATTATATATAATGTAAATATGCCTTATATCTGTTATATAAATGATATCATATACCTATTATTTTTTGTTAAGTGAAAAAGGCAAGTTATAGAATGTTATCTATAGAACAAACAGGTAAAGACCATGGGTTTTTCCTAGAAAAATCACAAGTTACTAGGCACTCGAAATTCAGTTTGGAAAAAGGATTACTGAAGGGAAAACTGTGAAAGATCTTAAACTTCTTTAGTTATAAAGTTATAATAGGGCAGAGGTCACTATCAGTAATGCAAATGTTCTTAATCATGTCAACATTCCTAACTGTAATTCATTTATTGGATATATTTTATATTTTTAAGCATTCACTCTACTCTAGAACAATTTTCTTTTACATCATATTGTTGTGATTCCAAAGATAATACTGTGGTCATTGAAATATACTGAGTGACTCGCAGGTGACAAAGACAAAGTGTTCTGTAAATATTTTGATAAAACCTGAGATTAACTAAAAGTGACTTTCAGCCATGATACTTTCTTCCTTACTGTAGAGATTTGCCTTTGAATGAAAGAAATCCAACTGTCATTCTTTTCTACTAACATATCAATAGCACAAATCAATTATAGCTCTAGATATATGATGTTTTCCTAAATGTTACGGTTTGGCATGCAATTTGAATTCAACATAGTTAACAGTCAAAAACAAAATAAAGTTTATCCATGACCAGATATGACTACCAGTATAATTTATCAGAGAGAAATTGATAAAATAAAAGCTCCCACCAAGTCACTTAAGGAGTGTCTTCTTTCCACTTAAAGCAGTGTTTAGAGGGAAATTTATGGCACTAAATGCCCACAAGAGAAAGCAGGAAAGATCTAAAATTGACACCTTAACATCACAATTAAAAGAACTAAAGAAACAGCAAACAAATTCAAAAGCTAGCAAAAGACATGAAATAACTAAGATCAGAGCAGAACTGAAGGAGATAGAGACACGAAAAACCCTTCAAAAAAATCAATGAAACCAGGAGCTGGTTTATTGAAAAACTCAACAAAACAGATAGACCCCTAGCCAGACTAATAAAGAAGAAAAGAGAGAAGAATCGAATACATGCAATAAAAAATGATAAAGGGGATATCACCACCAATCCCACAGAAATACAAACTACCATCAGAGGATACTATAAACACCTCTACGCAAATAAACTAGAAAATCTAGAAGAAATGGATAAATTCCTGGACACATACCCCCTCCCAAGTCTAAGCCAGGAAGAAGTCAAATCCCCGAATAAACCAATAACAAGTTCTGAAATTGAGGCAGTAATCAATAGTCTACCAGCCAATAAAGCCCAGGACCAAATGGATTCACAGCCGTATTCTACTAGAGGTACAAAGAAGAGCTGGTACCATTCCTTCTGAAACTATTCCAAACAAAAGGAAAAGAGGGAATCCTCCCTAACTCATTTTATGAGCCAGCATCATCCTGATACCAAAACCTGGCAGAAACACAACAAAAAAAAGAAAAATTCAGGCCAATATCCCTGATGAACATTGATGTGAAAATCCTCAGTAAAATACTAGCAAACAGAATCCAGTAGCACATCAAAAAGCTTATCCACCACGATCAAGTTGGCTTCGTACCTGGGATACAAGGCTGGTTCAACATACGCAAATCAATAAACATAATCCATCACACAAACCGAACCAATGACCAAAGCCACATGATTATCTCAATAGATACAGAAAAGGCCTTTGATAAAATACAACACCACTTCATGCTAAAAACTCTCAATAAACTAAGTATCAGTGGAACATATCTCAAAATAATAAGAGCTATTTATGGCAAACCCACAGCCAATATCATACTGAATGGGCAAAAACTGGAAGCATTCCCTTTGAAAACCGGCACAAGACAAGGATGCCCTCTCTCACCACTCCTATTCAACATAGTATTGGAAGTTCTGGCCACGGCAATCAGGCAAGAGAAAGAAATAAAGGGTATTCAAATAGGAGGTCAAATCGTCTCTGTTTGGAGACGACATGATTGTATATTTAGAAAACCCCATCTTCTCAGCCCAAAATCTCCTTAAGCTGATAAGCAACTTCAGCAAAGTCTCAGGATACAAAATCAACGTGCAAAAATCGCAAGCACTCCTATCCACCAATAACAGACAGAGAGCCAAATCATGAGTGAACTCCCATTCACAATTGCTACTGAGATAATAAAATACCTAAGAATACAACTTACAAGGGATGTGAAAGACCTCTTCAAGAACTACAAACCACTGCTCAAGGAAACAAGAGAAGACACAAACAAATGGAAAAACATTCCATGCTCATGGATAGGAAGAATCAATATTGTGAAAATGGCCATACTGCTCAAAATAATGTACAGATTCAATGCTATCCCCATCAAGCTACCAGTGACTTTCTTCACAGAATTGGAAAAAAATTACTTTAAACTTCATATGGAACCAAAAAAGGGCCTGCACATCCAAGACAATCCTGGGCAAGAAGAACAAAGCTGCAGGCATCATGCTACCTGACTTCAAACTATACTACAAGGCTACAGTAACCAAAACAGCATGGTACTGGTACCAAAACAGATATATAGACCAGTGGAACAGAACAGAGGCCTCAGAAATAACACCACACAGCTACAACCATCTGATTTTTGACAAACCTGACACACACTAGCAATGGGAAAAAGATTCCCTATTCAATAAATGGTGTTGGTAAAACTAGCTAGCCATATGCAGAAAACTGAAACTGGAACCCTTCCTTACACCTTATACAAAAATCAACTCACTATAGATCAAAGACTTAAACGTAAGACCTAGGACCATAAAAACTCTAGAAGAAAACCTGGGCAATACCATTCAGAACATAGGTATGGGCAAAGAATTCATGTCTAAAACACTAAAAGCAATGGCAACAAAAGCCAAAATTGACAAATGAGATCTAATTAAACTAAGGAGCTTCTGCAACTATCATCAGAGTGAACAGGCAACCTACAGATTGGGAGAAAATTTTTGCAATCTATCCATCTGACGAAGAGCTAATATCCAGAATCTACAAAGAACTTAAACAAATTTACAAGAAAAAAAGAAACAAACCGATCAACAAATGGGCAAAGGATATGAACAGACACTTCTCAAAAGAAGACATTTATGCAGCCAACAGACATATGAAAAAATGCTCATCATCACTGGTCATTAGAGAAATGCAAGTCAAAACCACAATGGGATGCCATCTCATGCCAGTTAGAATTGCCATCTTTAAAAAGTCAGAAAACAACAGATCCTGGAGAGTTTGTGGAAAAATAGGAATGCTTTTACACTGTTGGTGGGAGTGTAAATTAGCTCAACCATTGTGGAAGACAGTGTGGCAATTCCTTAAGGATCTAGAACCAGAAATACCATTTGACCCAGCAATCCCATTACTGGGTATATACCCAAAGGATTATAAATCATTCTATGATAAAGAAACATGCACATGTATGTTTACTGCGACACAATTCACAATAGCAAAGACTTGGAACCAACCCAAATGTCCATCAGTGATAGACTGGATTAAGAAAATGTGGCACATATACACCATGGAATACTATGCAACCATAAAAAGGATGAGTTCTTGTCCTTTGCAGGGACATGGATAAAGCTGGAAACCATCATTCTCAGCAAGCTATCGTAAGACCAGAAAACCATGCACGGCATGTCCTCAATCATAAGTGGGAGTTGAACAATGAGAACACATAGACACAGGGAGGGGAACATCACACACCAGGGCCTGTCGGGGGTGGGGTGCTGGGGAGGGATACCATTAGGAGAAATACCTGATGTAGGTGATGGGTTGATGGGTGCAGCAAACCACCAGGGCATGTGTATACCTATATATATCAAAACTGCATGTTCTGTACATGTAACCCAGAACTTAAAGTATAATAATAATAAAAAACAGTGTCTTCTTTCCGAAAAAAGACTACAGGAAAGCAAGTAATTTCCATGTAGCAAATGCACAATGTAACTACTATATGGCAATGCCACATCTCTTTAGAAGTAGTGATTTTCACAGCAAGAATTCTGCTTTGCTTCTCATACTTTTAACTAGACGATGTTGAATCTCAATGAAGAGCTACACAATTGCAAAAGAATACCTTCTCTGAGCAACCAAAATCATCACCATTAAGTGTTGAATTATTCAGTGGGGATAGTGGTACTCAAAATATAGCTGCTGGCTCTAACAAGTCACTTTTGCTTGTTTATTGGGTTAGAATAGCCAGTAGGAGGTTGGCAATGAATTCTCTTAAGCAGCACAGAACAGTTTCCTTTTGCATTTTCCTGATACATATATTTTTGGTACAGCCAGAACTTCTAACTTACTCAGAGTTATGTCATCTGCCATCTGAAACACTAGGTGAACCAAAAATGTAGTCTGCAGACTAAGCCAGCCATGCATATTTGTGCATTAAGAAAATCCTATGGAAAGAACTTGATAAGGTTCAGCTCCCTCCTAATGTAGACACTGGTGTCTGAATCCCTTCTACCTCTACTTTGATTCTTTAGTACTTCCTATCTGTATTATTCACATAAAGGAGATTTGGGTTAATGTTTTCAAAAAATGGAAACCTTCAATGGCATGTCATTACTCAGAACATGGATCAAAATCCCTATTATTCTGCAAATTCTGAGTGCTCTGGACTCTACACACATCTTCATCTCTCTTTCCCTTCCTGAGCTTCAATTACATGTTCTTTTAACTTCCTAAACACTCCAATCTCTTGTCATAAGCTTTTCCATCAGTCTGGAGAATGCTTTACTTCCATCACCTTTTGCCTAGATGACAACTCTTATCCTTTAGGTCTTAACACAGCTGCACTTTCTTAGGAAACCTTTCATATCACAAGGGTTTTTTTCTTTTGTTACATTGCTTTTTTTTTCTAGAAATAAGATGTTTCACATGACAGCACTTATCTCAGTTTCAAATTATACATTCACTACTGTGATGTCTTATGATGCTTACGTCTCTTACTAGACAATAAACTCAGGAGAGTAAGAAACATTCAGGCTTTGCTCATCATCATGTCCTCATTGCCAAAGGTTGCCTTGCACAGAGTAGGCACCCCATGAATAAAGCTGTTTAAATTAATAGTGAGTACATATAAAATAATAGGATGCCAATAAAAATGAAGAAATATAGTAAAAATTGTAGCTTAACCACATTGTGCCCTACCTCCTTGTAAGGTTCTTGCCATTGAATATGCTTTCCCATTCACTCTCACAAAGTCATCAGAACCCAAATCCATGTCTTCTATCCCATCACCTCTGTTTGCATCAGAGCCAGTACCTGCCTGCCTGTAAGCTACCCCCATCTCAAACAACTTTAGCATTCAGCCTCCACAAACTCAGCAAATCCAAAGGTTCATTTATTTTCCTCTTCTGGCAATTTCTATCTAAGTAGCCTCACTGCTCACTGTAGTGATTCAAACTGATATCTTGGGTCCCCTCAATGGTCACAACAAGTCTTATTAGTTTTAGTTTCAATCAATTGATCTATGATTGCCACTCCAGACTCTTATTACTTCATGAAATATTATAGTAAGTTTCAAACAATTTTCTCTAACCACAGATTCTCTAAGCTGCCATTTTCCATCAATTGGTAAGCAATTTATCTTTCTGAAACCCAATACTGATCCTTTCATTCTCCTACTAAAACCTTCAAGGGAGAGGCGGCCAACAACTTCCTGTTGAACAGGTGCCAGGAGCTGCAATCTCGATGGAATGGAGAGAGAAGGTAGTAGTGACCTTGTTTTGCTATTGTATTTCCAAAGCAATCTAACTATTCGTAGATTTATTTTTTCCTGTGGATGTTCACAGAGGCACACTGATATACACTCTGAATGATGACTAATTGTCCTCCTAGTGTTGTTTCACTGCTCCCCTATCAGGTGAGAACAATGTGCAAGCTTCCAAGCCTAGGGGAGCTCACACAGGGTCATGGAGAGGGATGGGATTTGCAGTAAGAGAGTTATAGAGGCACATCCCAACACAGTATCTAATTAGCTGCTGAACTAAATTCTCATTTATAAAATCAAGATGTTACATCCTCCTAATCTGTCATGAGTATTAAAAATGTGTACCTAATATTGTACCTGGAACATAGTAATTTCTCAAAATTGGTAGCTATTTTTATTATCATTCATTCCTGTTGGCCTAATTTATCATGTGATGCAAACCTAATTTTCCAGCATTTTCCTAGATCAACATCCAAAAGGGAACCAATGGTAAGAATCTGCAGCACCCCCATGTCAGTATGTTCACTGATGCTGCTAACTTAGCCCATCTCATTCTCTCCCTCTAAAGTCTTTCATCTTGTTATTTACCCAATAAGTGTTCACTCATCCTTCAAGATTTAATTTGCATATTGATGAAACTTTCTGCATTTCTGGAGGCCAAGTATGCTGTACTCTCATATCTAACAAATAGATTTTTATAAACACTTTATAATATTTTTCAATTATTTATTTACCTGTGTCTTCTCTAAGACTAAAAACTCAGGGAAACCAGGAATTCTCTTTCATTTCACCTCAGATAATGTCTGGCACATGGGAGGTTACTCAATAAACGTCAGCAGAATAAGTATACTCAAAACTTGTACAAATTCCATTGTCCACTAAGACTCCACCATCCAAATATGATCCAACCAGGTTATAGCACTTTAACACGGCATTGTTAATACTACTGTAAAAATATTACTGTCTATTGAGATACTTGTTCTGTGCCACACATGTTATTTAGGGGTTTAGACACATTGTCTCTGGTGTTGATTTTGTGTTCATCTTCTTATATGGTAAAAAAATTTGAAGGCAGGGACTGTTTTGCTAATCTCTGTATCCATATCACCAAGAAGGTACTTAGGAGGAATATGGTCAAGTAACAGGTCTGCCATTCATTCTCTCTTTTCACCAAGGGACCACTCCCTGGAAATAAACAAGGTAGCCCAGTCAAATCTCCTATTAAACATGTGAATGAGAGACCCTCCTGGCAAGCAAGTTAACGGCATTTAGAGACAGTCCTTATCTATCAAATGCTCACTATCTAGCACTGCTTATGATAAACAAACCTGAAATCTATGCATTTATGGGCATAGTCTCCTGGAAAAAGCTATGCAAGTATCTGAATATAAATGGAGATTTTAATTACCTAAATACTCCTATTGGGCAAGGAATGTAAACTGCACCTGTCACCTAGAGATTTCCTGTGGGTCCAGTGCATGCTCTTATGTGGAAAGAAAGCATTTGCGAGCTACACTGAAGGTCAAAGACCTCTCTCCCTGGCTCACCTATGCCATGTGGTTACCTATACCATTAAAATTATTAGTAAAACTAGTATTAGGTCAGACTTGTGATCCGTGGGGTCTCTTTTTAGCAATTCGACATATTGTATTATCTCAGGTTCCAGTAAGTGTTTTCTGAAATAACATATTTTTATGTCTATTCATGGACTAAAATTTTAAGAGAGATCTCGTTGGATATACTCACATTCATACGTTGATATGTTGTCTCTTTTCTGAGTTATAACCACTGAAAATAGTGAAGATACTGGTTGTATATACACTGAGGTAGAAGAAATAAGTCCACTTTGGAGTGCATTAACATAATCACAAATGATTATCAAGATGACTACCTAATATTCTCTACCCCCGTACCTTACAGCTGTACCAGACCTATGGAGTTCATTTGTATTTTGAAGCCTAATCCAGCTCTATAATCCCTAGCCCACTGAGATGGCCCAGATAACATTTCCTGCATCAGAGTAAAGAGTTCACAATATTAAAATCAATTTAGCTTCCTGTTGTTAACCAAGGGTCTGTTTCTTCAGTACTGCAGAGATGAGGCAAGAACGGAGCTCTCTTTGAAGCTAACAAAAGCTTAAGGTCAGATCATCTCCGTGGGATACAAAGCAGACCCAGAGAGAAGTAGCAGCCAAATGGTATTTGAAGTGTTCTATCAGGACAAGTACTTCTGTAATACAACCATTCATTCATTATTTGATATGGCTTTGTTCTCTCTTCACAGTGTTTGAAGTATTGTATGATTTTAAAATACATTGTATACTCCATTGATTAAAAATAGCAATATTTTTTGAGAATTACTATGATATTTGTTCATATCCTACTGAAAGACATTTATAATTTGGAGATCAATGTTACTCACAAATCTCATTTTACATTAAGCCTACCAATAATGCCAAAATATTCTAATAGGCAAAAGAGAGCAACTGCAGCAATAATACCAATAATAATAGCATTTTAATTTTCTTTCCACCAATTATGCTTTTCTGACCCCTTCTCTTCCCCTGTTCTTGTGTCTGTGTCCCTCTATGTTCCTTTCTCTCATTATCTCTCTACTTATCCCTTATATTTATTTTATTTTATTTTTTTTGAGACAAGGTCTCACTTTGTCACAAAGGTTGAAGTGTAGTAGTATGACCACAGCTCTCTGGAGCCTCCATCTCCCCGACTCAAGCAATCCTCCCACCTCAGCCTCCTGAGTAGCTGGGACTGCAGGTGCGCACCACCATGCCTGGCTATCTCTTCCTTGTGTATCTCCCCATCCTCTAACTAATTCTCTGTTCTAATCCCTTTCCTTTGTACCTCTCCTATCTGTCCTCTCCTCACACACAAACTCAGGATGCCCCCACTCTTCTTTCTGTTGTTCGTTTTGCACATTCTCTCCCTCCCACTCTTCCTATCTCTCTAATCTGTCTCCCTGACTTCACTATGCACTTTGCTGATATAATTACATGCAAATATATTCCAACAAACCTAAAGAAATATATAAACATTGATTTAACTCTTCTCCTCTGATTCAAGTCTATATTTTCCCCCTTACAGTGTTTTGTTTATATAAATATATAAAACTTGATACAATGTCTGCCTTCCACTTCTTTCCATTTTAAAAATAACTTCCCCTTATTTTGCCCAGGTGCAGGCTCATGACCTAAGCTGGGGCATCCATACCATCTAACATTCAGGCTGCTGTGATGAATCCAAAATGTGACCCAAGTGTGGACAGTCACAGTGATTCCTTAAGAATTTCCAAAGCCTCTTTTCCTCTGTGGTCATGAAACTACAAAAGCGTGAGTTAGAAAGTGCCAATGACCATGGTTCTAAATTCATGAAGAAGTCAGTGAAAAATAACAATGAAATGATTACAAAGGGAAGAAAAAAAAGTATGAGAGAAAGGTGACAGGATTTATATCCTAATATCAGGTATCCCTAAGGCCAGTCCCACCTGTATTTTCAAAGAATTTTGGTATATAAAATAATAAATTCCATTTGTATTAGGTAGCTTGAGTTCAGTTTTTATTACTTGCAACAAGTCTTAATTTTGATGAATGATATAAAAATCTGTATATGGAAGATAGGTCTTAACTCAAAGATAGGCCAGGAATAATTACCAATTTAGAGGAAAACCAAGTATTTACTAAGTGCATATGGGATATTAAAATGAAGTTTCAGCTGATGCACCAAGAGACTCAAGCAGTATATTCCAAAGAATGTGCTAAACATAGCATTCACTAAGAAGGGGTCTGAACTCCTCACCACATCAAAAATATAAAACAATCAATAGTTAGGAAGGAATTACAGGAGTATTTTTTTTTTGAGAGAGAGAGAGAGTTGTGCTATATTTCCCAAATTTCCTCAGGAAGAAGGGGCACCAAGGTTCTCTCTTCCAAACTCAAAATGAGAGAGACTTAGACTTTGCACACAATTGTTTAGATCTGTGTATACTCAATCATCGCTTAAAACATAAGCCTGACAACGGAGCAACCCTGTTCACTAGACAGGCTGTCCAGCATTTGTTAACTTGCATATAGTTAATAGTAAAGGAAGTACAAAAGAAAAGCCACAGCCATTGCTTGACTTATCAGTCCTCTTCCTGGGCTTAGAAAATTGTGTTTAATTGTCATTAGGATACTTCCCATTCAAATTACATAACCAAAAGCAGAGAACTGACCCTTCACTGTTTTAGAGTGGTGCTAACTTTCCTTTGCATTTTTATTTGAGAACTCTGATAGAGATGGATGACTAAGAACAGAAGAAAAAAAAAGAGTTACTTCCAAAGAACAAAACATTTTATCATTTTGCATCCATGACCTCTTTCTTAACATCATGTCATGTTACTTTTTAATGTGCCTTTGTTTGTTGTTGCTCTGATGGTGGTATCACTTTTATTTAAGTCTTATCCATGTTAATCCTTCTCCTATTCAGTGCTTTTGGCCATTAGTCAAAGGGTAAGCAATGTTTAAGCAGCTGCTTCTTCTGTGGCTTCGGGACACTAGAAACTCTCCTAATTAAATACTATGTGCTCTCTGACTTCTTCCTTGGCCTTTTTCGTTCTGTGACCATTCGTGTAAAGAACATAGTTTTGCCTTTTATCACTCTAACAGGCCCTCTGAAGAAATGTGAAATCAGCTCCTTCCCTAAATTTTGTTAGTTTTTTTTGTGGGGGTATTGGGAGGCAAATTGTGCCTTAAAAACAGAAATGACCCAGTAGACTCCTATTTATGGCTACACAAAAGAAGGAAGCAAAGAAAGAAAAGAAACAAAGGAAGAAAGGAAGAGGAGAAGGAAAAAGGGAGGGAGAAAAAACAAAGTTTAATCTCTCTACAAATTATTACCATTTTAATAAGTATAATTTCAAAGTAAGTAATATAAACTATCTTAGAACAGCATTATAGTGTCTGGCACATAGTAAACATTCAATAAATATTTGTTAAATGAATAAAAGGAATAAATTAATGACATGTAACTATGCCAATTAGGCATGTATTGCCATGCATTCTCACTGGTGAATAGCTCAAAATCTGAATTCTGGTCGACTGCACTCTTCAAGGTCAAGATGTATTCTACCCTGGGATGTGATGAATCAAACTTACTAATTATGCTGACTATATTAGTTTCCATTTTTGTTATGGCCATGCCTGTACTGTTACTAACGAAATAATTCTATATTTAGAAAAAAAAGGAAAATTTTAAAAGGGTTTAGTGAATGACTACCTTTCATAATCTAGGAACAACAGTGAATGTGGAAAAAAAAAGAAAATGATAAGATTTTCTCTTAGACAACACGCATTGTGAGGGATCTTGGTATAACTTGTTTGTGGTTACCGTTTTAAGAATCACAGTCAAATGTAATCTGAGCTTGTTTAAACATGTGCAATTAAATAATATTACACGGGTAACTTGAGAAGGTCCTGATTAATTTACCTTCCTAGTTAACTCACTGAACTCAGAAATAACCCCCTTGGTTCTAGTATGTATGTATGTATGTACGTATATATTTATTTTGAGGCAAGAGTCTTGCTCTGCCACCCAGACTGGAGAGCAGTGGTGCAATCATGACTCACTGCATCCTCGACCTCCCAGGCTCAAGTGTTTCTCCAACCTCACCCTCCTGAGTAGCTGAGACTACAGGTGCCTGCCACCACACCCAGCTAATTTTTGAATTTTTTGAAGAGACAAGGTTTCATCACGTTGCCCAGTCTGGTCTTGAACTCCTAGGCTCAAGCAATCTGCCTGCCTCGGCCTCCCAAAGTGCTGAGAATACAGGTGTGAGCCACTGCTCCCAGCCTGTCACCTTTATTTTAAAAATCTAAGGTGGATGGATCACCTGAAGTCAGGAGTTTGAGATCAACCTGGCCAACACAGTGAAACCTGTCTCTGCAAAAAACACAAAAATTAGCTGGGTGTGGTGGCAAGTGCCTATAATCCCAGCTACTCAGGAGGCCGAGGCAGGAGAATCGCTTGAACCCCAGAGGCTGAGTGACAGAGCAAGACTCCAGCTCAAAAAAAAAAAAAAAAAAATTATTCTCCAGCCTTTCCACAAAATAGCATTAAGAATCACAATTTAACACACGTAAGTAAATGTATCCAATATGTCTTCAGGTTATAGTGGCTCACAATCATCATTTGGAATCTTTGACAGAACAAAAGTGAAAGTTGCAGGAAACTAGGTAGTATCTTATCAAACATTAGAACATATGATGCTGGGTCTTTGATTTCTGAATAAATACTCCATATGTATTCTTTTTTATTTTGTATTTGCTCCTTTTTCTCAGAAATACAGGGGGAAAGATTCAGTTAGTTTTTTCTTTAAACTTTTTTTGACGGAGTGTCACTCTGTGGCCCAGGCTGGAGTGCAGTGGCTCGATCTCTCAGCCCACTGCAACCTTCACCACCCAGGCTGAAGTGATTCTTGTGCCACAGCCTCCAGAGTAGCTGGGACTACAGGCACCCACCACCATGCCTGGCTGATTTTTTGTATTTTTAGTAGAGACAAGGTTTCCCCAGGTTGCCAAGGCTGGTCTCAAACTCCTGGCCTCAAGAGAACCATCCACCTCAGCCTCCCAAAATGCTAGGATTACAGGTGTGAGCCACTGCATTCAGCTGCAAGTGTTTTTTGTAGCTTATACCTCAGCATTCTAAATTTGAATGAATGCATAAATCATTTATTATTTAAAGGAAAGACTTGATTTTTATAAACTAACCTGAAGCACTGTGCTGTATCTATGTATTTATATCCAAATAACTGGTCAATAAACATTAATTTGGTTTTTGTGTAAAAATTATGAGTTACTGGATAAACCCATGTGTCGGCTTAATACAAATCAATAAAAAGCTTTGGTGGTTCACTTGGTGATATCTGTCTCAACCACATCTCATGTTGAAATGTAATCCCTGATTTTGGAGGTGGTGCCTGGTGGGAGGTGTTTGGGTGATGGGGGTAGATCCCTCATGGCTGGGTGCTGTCCATGATAGCGAGTGAGCTCTCTTGGGATCTCATTGTTTAAAAGTGTGTGGTGCCTCCCCACCTCTCTCCCTCTTGCTCCTGCTCTGGCCATGTGACATGCCTGCTTCCGCTTCACCTTCCACCATGAGTAAAAGCTCCCTGTGGCTTCCTCAGAAGCCGAGCGGTGCCATGCTTGTAGTCTGCAGAACCATGAGCCAACTAAACCTCTTCTCTTTGTAAATTACTAAGTCTCGGGTATTCCTTTATAGCAATACAAGAACAGTTCAACACACTTGTGAATAAGATTTCAATTTTTGCCCCCAATAAGATTTACCTACTGTGATGTGGCGAATGAAACTTACTAATTATATTGGCTATATTAATTTCCACTAGTGGTCTTGTAGACACTGTTTCCAATATAATAATTTTTATTTAAAAAGAGGACTTACTGAATGACTATAAAACCTGATTCTTGCTTTCTATAAGTAAAAATAATAAAAGTAAATATGTGGGAAAGTCAAGCAAAGCTTTGTGATTAAGTATGTGCAGATAGCACAGCTAGCCTCTCAGTGCCTAAACAGATAAGCCCCATTCAAGCAGTAGTTGCCCTGTTTGCAAAAACAATACAGCCTTTGACAGTTTTGACTTAATGCATCTCTAGTGAAAACAATATGTCTACCATTTAGATATTTTTATAAGATTTGAAACACAGAGTCAGCATTTCTAGGGAGTCAATTTGTGAGGAACACCTTTATGACTTCTAGAGCTTGTACAGAGCAGCAAAGAATGAGACACAAATAATAGGCGGTTTCTAACACTCTGAAATGTGCAAGAGGAATCGTTTCCACCTTTTCTTTTTCCCGGTTACTGCTGACATCAAAATGAACATTTGGATTTCAGGGTGAGCATAAGTCCTGCCTTAGAAGGGATATTTCCAAACACACAAAGGTTATATTTATAAGCTGAGCTGCAGGAGACAATTTTCCTGCTGTGAGGCTCGACAGGACCAGCCTAGTCAGCAGGATTTTAAAATCCTTCTGCAGACATATGTTAGCCAAGCTACTGGACTGGTCCAAGGCTCATTACATCTGCTGACAATCATTTTGAACAAGTATAAACCAAACACTTCTGAGTCTACCAGTGCAAATATGGGTCAGTCAGTATTTGAAAAAAATGAGAAAAAAATGACCTCTAAAAATCTCTTATTTGGAGAGTAATAGTACGTATTTAATGAGAAATAACAAAGTTTAGGAAAATTTATTACTTGCCTGCTTATATGAACCAAATTACTTACTTTGTAGGTTTTATATCAGTGATCCTAAAAATACTATTATAGGAAAGCCAAGTAAGGTCAGAGTGATCAGGCTTCTTTATACTGGACATCTAATTCCTTCTGAGGTAAAAAAAAAAAAAAAAAAAAAAAAAGAAAAAGAAAACTAAAATCAATGTGAGAAAAATTGTATAATAAAACTTACCCAATATGTTTTTCAAGTGACTACAATGATGAAAAGACCTGGGTAGAATACATTTGCAATAATAAGGAAACATAATAATGCTAATATATGTGACATCATTATGAGTTTAAGTTTTGTGTCTCCAGGATAAATAGATTCAAAAGGTTTTCCCCTTTATTAATAGCAAAATTAACATAGTTCCTTTTTGTTAACCAATCTCTTCCTCTTTACCTTGTATTACAAGAGATACTACCTCACTACTTATAGTGAAACACAAATATTAAACAGGCAACCCTGGTTTACAGCAAAAAAGTCCTATATTAATATTTTAAACTATATAATATTGTTTTTAAATTAATTTCAATGACTATGTTAAGAATAATTGAATAATTAAAATCCTCCAAATAGAAAATAAACAACTTTGTGGTTTTAACTCTTTTTTTCTTTTTCTTTCTTTCTTATTTTTTTTTTGCGACAGAGTCTCATTCTATTGCCCAAGCTGGAGTGCAGTGGTACATTTTCTGCTCACCACAACCTCTGTCTCCCAGGTTCAAGCAATTCTCCTGTCTCAGCCTCCCAAGTAGCTGGGATTACAGGTGTGTGCCACCACACCCAGCTAATTAAAATAGACAACTTTTTGTGTATAATTACAGCTCCAATCACCTTATTGCCATTTAATGTCCTCAACAATTCCATAAAGTTCC
Organism: Hylobates moloch; assembly: GCF_009828535.3. Lineage (NCBI taxonomy): Eukaryota > Metazoa > Chordata > Mammalia > Primates > Hylobatidae > Hylobates > Hylobates moloch. Next base: position 17,358,115 of record NW_026652279.1, on the reverse strand, counting down.
AAATGAGGAAAGGGGTTTATGCATTCCTTCAACAAGCATTAACTGAATGCCTACTGTACTCTAGGAACAGGGCCAGGGTCAGAAGTAGAGAGTGATGAAGACATAGTTTCATCCTAAATTATGTTAGTCAGGCATGACTAATTAGAATTTGTCATTCAATTAAGCAAACAGAAATCAAGAGATGGAAGGAAATACTAAACCCAGGTCTTTCATTGGCTTCTGATGACTAAAAGGAGCTCATTTTCTCTTTTCTAACCTAGAATATAAATACTGTCTGTCCTCATTATCCAGAGGTTCCATATTTGCAAATACACCTATTTGCTAATATTAATTTTTACTCCAAATTAATACTCACAATATTTGTGTGATCGTTCCACAACATGCGCAGGGAATCACAAAATTTGAGTTACCCCCTAAACATGTTGCCAGCTGAGGTTGAACAAAGTGAAACTCTGCCTTCATGTTTCAGTTCTCTTACTATAAACAAGTGTTTTTTCCACGGTCTATTTAGTTCTTCTCATTTTATGTTTTTTTGGTTTATGATTCTGCTATTTAAAATGACTTGCTGTTTAAAAATAATGCAGAAGTGCTCCCTAGTTTTCCTAAGCACAAGGAGGCTATAACGTGCCTTACAGAGAAAAAAACTGTGTTGAACAAGCTTCAGTGAGGGGTGAGTTACAGTGCTATTGGTTGTGAGTATAATGTTAATGAGCACACAATATGTATTAAATAAGATATCATTAAACAGAAACACATATAAAATAAGGTTATGTATTGATAGATTGACAAAAATGTGGCCAGAGTCATGCAGGAACCAAGCTCTTATTTACCCACCAGGAGTAATTGTTCGGTATTTACTAATTCAGTGTTTGCAGAGACTTTATAGAACATAACTACCATGAATAATGAGAGATGGATAAATGCATATAGTTTTAGCTAGATTCTATAACTGCTCTCATATTGTGAATTATTAATGGCAAAAACCACAATTACTTTTACACCAACCTAATATTTTCAGAATAAAATCACTTATCTTAATCCACAACAGGGAATAAAGCAAATAATTTCAAGGATTAAGTAATGTGTTATCGGTAAGTTCGAGCACAAAATGAAATATGATATCAAGTTTTTATGTCTTTAAGATAAAAACCAATGAATCTAACTTTGCAAATGCATTTTTAATCCCCAAAATATTATATAGATGTTTGTTTCACAACTCCCTTTTAAATAAAAAAACAGTTGTTACATTAAAGGAGTAAAACTAAGAAATTAAAGCAAAGTAAGTGATGCCAAGATATTATTTATTTCTCTTGAATTCTAGGCTTCTACTTCACACATTTTCTCATTGATCACCCTTCACATTGTCATTTGACCTGTTTTCCAAAGGAAGAAATGTTGATTAAAAGTATCTGAAAGAAAGAAATAGGGAAATAAAAACAAAAAAGAAGCTAACAAAACCAAAGAGACAATGGAAAAAAATGATAGTCTTTATCTAATAACACTAAACAGATAAAAGTTCTAAATATTATCAAAATATTTTTCAGTTGCACAATTAAGCTTGTCTCAAACTATATTTAATGATAAGCTGTCTTCACTATATAAAGATGGTGTTACTGGTCCCACTGATTTAAAAACCCTTCACAGTCAATTCCCTGTGGACACAGCCTGACACATAGAGAATGCAAAGATGGAACGCATCCCGCCCATGCCATTCGTCAGAAAAATGCTGAGATCCTTGACCAGTAGAGGTAGGGGGTTTGCAGAGGAGCAATCACATCCTCCTACACGGCCATTCTCCTGTGACAAACAGCATGTGTGAAACAGCAGCCCAGGGGTCATGATAGAATCTGTGGCAATGGAACAGGGCCAAAAGACAGACTCAGAGGATCAGGAGATCTGTAAACTTGACCTCATTAGTAGCAAACTGTAACCAGTTGCTAATTACCCTCTGGATATATTGTACATTGTATATGAGTGTATATAAATTATGCCTGTATTTATGTAAATTCGACATGTGTTTGGCACCTAAAATTTGCAAAAGTTTAATATGATGACTGGAGTTAGAGAAAGGAGATAATAGATTAACCAATACCTTCTAATAAAAATGAAGGTAAAATCTTAAAGTAGTGACCAACTTTCTGGTGAAAAATGCACTAATTGTACTTAGTGTATAAACTTGGTCACCTTAAATTAGCTTTGTCTCATCTTGTATTCTGAGGAGAACATATTTCAATCAGAACCCAAGTAAAATAAGGCTAGCTAAAGAATTCCAGTGAAGGCCAGGCACAGTGGCTCATGCCTGTAATCCCAGCACTTTGGGAGGCTAAGGTGGGCAGATTGCCCAAGGTTAGGAGTTTGAGACCAGCCTGGCCAACAGGGTAAAACCCCATCTCAACTAAAAATACAAAAAACTTAGCCCGGCATGATGACACACGCCTGTAGTCCCAGCTACTCGGGAGGCTGAGGCAGTAGAATCCCTTCAACCCGGGAGGCAGAGGTTGCAGTGAACTGAGATCGTGCCACTGCACTTCACCCTGGGTGACAGAGTGAGACTCCATCTAAAAAAAAAAAAAAAAAAAACAAAAAAAGATACCAGTGGAGCAATGTATCTATGTGCTACCATAACAAAAATGATCATTTTTTTTTGGTATATTTGATGCTTGAAGGCACACACTAATAAGTAGCATGCTATCAGTAAATTAAAGTGTCTTACTAAATCCAGTTAGTCCCATGTATTGTAAATATTACCTAAAGGGTTAAATATATCAAATCAAAGATTGGCATTTATTATCTGAGTAGAAGACATTTTAGGATGGATTCTAAGATTATAAAGAGGTATCTCAATTATCTTTCCCAGAGCACCTCTACTGTAAAAAATAACTACAACATCAAATGGATTGCGTGTCTCACCACACATTCATATAAGAGCAGGTGAAAAGACAATTGAATGTGTAAACCTATCAGGCGGCAATTATGGTTTCCAGGAAAAGTTCTCCAACATTCAATATACATTGAGTGTCTGTACGTACCTGGCACAGAGCTATTGACAAGAGAGAGAGTGGTGAACAAGACAGATTTCTTCACTGACTTACTAGAATTTACATTCTAATGATGGTAAATATAATATGTATTAATATATAATATATGACATTTTATATTTTTATATTATATATTGACACACATGTGAAAAGTATAAATGAAAATGTCAGACGCATTTGAACCAGAGCAACTCCATCTTGAATAGGGGTTAGGTAAAATAAGGCTGAGACCTGCTGGGCTGCACTCCCAGGAGGATGGGTATTCTAAGTCAGCAGATGAGATAGGAGGTTGGCACAAGGTACAGGTCATAAAGACCTTGCTGATAAAACAGGTGGCGGTAGACAAGCTGGCCAAATCCCACCAAAACCAAAATGGTGATGAAAGTGACCTCTGGTGGTCCTCACTGCTCATTATATGCCGATTAGCATGCTAAAACACACTCGCACCAGTGCCATGACAGTTTACAAATGCCATGGCAACGTCAGAAAGTTACCCTATATGGTCTAAAAACGGAAGGAACCCTCAGTTGTGGGAATTGCCTACCTCTTTCCTAGAAAATCATGACTAATCCACCCCTTGTTTAGCATATAATCAATAAGTAATAATAAGTATAAGCAACAATAAGTATAAGGGTGGCTCACTCTGCTGTTCTGTCTATAGAGTAGCCATTCTTTTATTCCTTTACTTTCTTTGTTTTTTTTTTTTTTTTTTTTTTTTTTTTGAGACAAAGTCTCACTCTGTCGCCCAGGCTGGAGTGCAATGGCGCAATCTCGGCTCACTGCAACCTCCGCCTACTATGTTCAAATGATTCTCCTGCCTCAGCCTCCCAAATAGCTGGGATTACAGGGATGCATCACCATGCCTGGCTAATTTTTGTATTTTTAGTAGAGATGGGGTTTCACCATGTTGGCCAGGCTGGTCTCAATCTCCTGACCTCAGGTGATCCACCCACTTTGGCCTCCCAAAGTGCTGGGATTACAGGCGTGAGCCACCATGCACAGCCCTACTTTCTTAATAAACTCGCTTTCACTTTACTCTATGGACTTGCCCCAAATTCTTTCTTGTGCAAGATCCAAGAACCCACTCTTGGGGCATGGATCAGGACGCCCTGCAAATAACAAAAAACATTAAGAGTTGTGGTAAGTGCCTTGCAGGACGAGAAACTGGGTGCTGTTATCTGGGGTAGGGTGGGCAGAGACGTCTTACAGAGTAGGCTATGGAGCCTATCTTGGAAGGGGATATCTAACTTGGAATCAGAATTATGAAAATGGGGGTAATAAACTTTATGAATTATATTCATTACATATTATGTTCATGTATAATTCATTACTGTAATTATGTTCAACCTTGAAAGTGACAGGAGAAAAAAGAAACTGCCAGAGAGAAACAAAATGCAGAAAACGAATAAAGTCATCACAAGTCTGGAAACACTGCTCTTTCTCTCATTGCAACCATTTTTCTTTCCTAAGCATCAATGCAGGCACATTTTTTTTCATAACTAGCAGTGACGATAGAAAGCAAAATAAAAATATTGTTGTTGTTGGTTTTAGGTCACTTCTGAGGGAAACAAACATTGCTAATCATAAAGTTATGATTTATTGAGCATTAGCTATGTAATGTGCATATTACACATAGTATTTCTTTCAATCCTCACAAATATTCTAGAAGACAAGAATTATGATCTCAATTTTAAAATTGAGTAAACTGAGGTAGAGTCTACGTAGTTTGCCGGAGAGTACACAGCTGTGGAGGAGTCAGGCTTCTTCTCTGGAGCCCCGTGAGACTTGTGAGCCTATGAATTTTAAGTACTAGGCTAGAAAGCAAAATTAGGGAAAGAATTGAAATGATTATCTTCTCTGACTTCCTTTATTCATCTGATCACATTCCCACTGACTGTACTGAATTTCGTACTCAATTACTTAATTGCAGTATAAAAATATACATTGGCTCCTCTGGTGACACTACTTTTAAATGCCATTGGCATTTTATAGAGAAAATGGTGGGAGGGACTTCATCAGATTCCATTTAAATGCCCAAGTCACCCAGCTGTCATGATGTCTTCCTCAAACAAGATGGTATTTTGTAATTCATCTCTTTCCTTTACAGAATTCTGTATCTCATCAAGATGCTTGACTTGCATTTCCAGTTTTGACTTGATCCAGCATCTAGCATAAAAGGTGAAAGGTGATAATGAAACTTATTCTAATTATTTCAATTATGCTTGAAAACATGCGTAAGCATGTTTAAACACACAAATATGCTTAAAACAGCTTTTTATTTCCAGTGGATAAGCCTACTTTTATAAGGCAAGCATATGCAAAATAGTTTATTTTAGACATCTATTTATAAAGGAAATATTCATGAGAATAAAAATGCAGAATACATTATTTGATTCGTCAAACAATGATATAATAGATTCTGCAGAATTTTGTACTTAATTGCATTATCTACTACCAATGGAATTATAAATGAATCCACGTACTCATAGCACAGCTATATATAATTATCCCAAGGTCTGATTAATGTCCTTAGATCTACTGAGGTTGGAGAAAAAAAAAATAAAGATGAATAAGCATTTACCTGCTTTCTTTTAAATATATCAGGCCAGGATTTTCCTCTGAACAGTTTTCTCTGGTCACCACCATCTCCCCAGTGACATATAATGTTATGAATATAGAACTAATATTTGTCTTTTTCAGTGAACAATCACTAGTTCTTATCACACAGGATATTTTAAGGTCTGCATGTCTCATTTTTGCTTTTCAATGTCTTACCAGTTTTCATGGCATTGTCATAAAACAATGCGTTTACATTGGTAGGGCTATGCTCCCTCAATAAAAAATGTCAGACTTCTCACACGGTTTGGAACAGTTCCCAATGGTTTCCACACAATCTGGTGTTTTTCACAAATATGGGTGGAGAAGCAAGTTGATATGTCACCAAATGATCATCCTTTTGCACTCCTAGCATAAACCTCATATGCTACAAGAAATAAGTAAAATTAATGAATACATTATTCACATCTTTGTTTTCCTCTTATTATTCAATTCTCACCTTAAATGTTACCTCAGAAAGTCCTTCCTTGTCCACTAATCTAATGCAGCCCCCCGTCTTTCCCTTATAACTTCCTGCCTTATTGTAAACAAAACACTTATTAGTAATATCTTTTGTTTAGTGGTTTGTTCACTTTTATCTAGTTCCACCAAAAGTCTGTAAGCCCCATCAGGGCAGAAACTTATATTTCACTAATGTATCCCCACTACCTGCAAAGTACTTAGTGGATAATTGGTACATAGTAAGTGTTTGTTGAATAATAAATGGGTGGATGAATCAGTGAGGGAGAGTGTGACTATCTGGAAAATACATATGTAAATGCATTCATTCATCCAATAAATTCCCTACTATTAGTCATTGTTAACATTTATTTTAATCATACATACTATGATAAAAGAAGGAAAGGATGTTTTATACCAGCTGTTCTCAAATGGGGTGGAGGAGAGGGATTTTTCCCCCATGGATGTTCTTATGTTATCTGAAGACATTTTTGGTTGTTACAATTGGGAGAATAATACTGGCATATATTGAGATGCCAGGGATGATGGTGCTAAACATCCGATGTCTGTACCCATGGGGTAGTTACCCACAAAATGAATGATCAAACCCCAAATTTCAGTAACGCCAATAGTTTACACTAGAGTCTGTATTCCTCATATGAATTTAACTTAACATGTATTTATTAGACAACTATCATATGCTAACATCAAATTGAATTCCTGTGAAGAAAAAGACATGTTAGAGACAGACAGATGAATAGATGGGTTGACTGGCTAGACTAATGAATAAAAGGATGGATGAACAAGTACTTCATAGATATATGTGTACATAAATAGAAGGATAGTAGTCACAACATTCTACGAAGAACTAAAATAAACCACATGTGATTGCTAATCTCAGGAAACTTATACTCTTGATATTATCTAATCATGTCTCCACATAATTCATCCTATTTAATAGCAAAATGTTGGATCACAAAAAAGATACATGCAAACATTAGGGGAAGACTGCAGGCTAATTTTTGCATTGAATGCTAATGATATTTGTGAAGAGAATGACAATGAGGAGAAAGTGATCATCAAGTTTTAGTTATGTACTGCATAAAGCAAACATAATAATATCTTTTTCAAATGAAAGGTTTGTGTTTCTTTCCCATAAATGAGGATCCCTGTGTCAAGTGAGAGATGTATTCACTACGTGAATGGAATGGTTCTGCATGTGATTAGGCAGAAAACTGGAATACAAGGAAACAATCAGAGCAGGAGCTGTTAGAAAACCACCAGATGCCCCAAAAGCAGGGCTTTTACTTGGATCGGTGGACACAAAATAAAAGTATTCTGTTTTCTTAGAGAGGCCCTGCATTCTATACAGTGTAGTCCAGCAAACAGATAAAAAGTGGCAAAGGCAGGATTTACATAGAGAGAAATAGTAAGTTCCCCCAAGTCTTCCTCATTTCTATTGCAGTATGGAAGGATCCAGAGTGCTTGCTTTGGTGACACATGTAAAACTTGAATGATACAGAGAAGGTTACTATGGTCCTTGGGCAAAGATGACATGCAAATTTGTGAAGCCATTCACATTTTTCAGTGGGATGATATATTCAATGTGCTGAATGAGAAAGACAGTCAACCAGTCACAAACAGTCAACCAAGAATTCTATATACAGAAAAACTACTCTTTGAAAATTACAAAAATAATAATAAGACATTCTTGGATATACAGCAACTGAGATAACTTCTTACTAGCAGTCCTGCACTGCCAAAAATGTTAAGGATCCTTTAAGCTAAAATGAAAGAACACTAGATGTCAACCTCAATCTATACAAATAAATAAAGAACACTAGTAAAGGAAAATACAAAAGAAAGTATTAAAATATTTTTGTAACTCTTTTCTTCTATCTGATTAAAACACAACTACATAAATCAAGAATTGTAATACCACGTTAATGGGCTTACACAGTATAAAAGTGTAATTTGTATGACAATAACAGCCAAGCAGGAAGGAAGTAACAGGTACATATTAGAGCAAAGTTTCTGTATACTGTTAAATTAAGTTAATTTTTATCTGATCTAGATTATTTTAGTAAAATGCTAATGTATTCCCCAGAACAGATACTAAGAAAATAGTTTTAAAGACACAACAAAAGAAACAAGGTAATAAAATGGCATGCCAGACAATATTTATTTAACGCAAAAGAAGGCAGATATGAAGGAATAAAAAATCAAAGACATAGAAACACCAGGCATCAATTCTATCTTATCAGTAATTATATAAGACATAAATGAATTAAATACTAATAAAAAGTAAGGATTAGCATAATAGTTTTTATAATGATACGATTAGATCCTATCTAAAAGAGATAAACTGTAGATTCAAAGGTATTTACAGAGAAAAAGCAAAAATGCAGGAAAAAGAAATAGGCTGGGCATGGTGACTCACACCTGTAATCCCAGCACTTTGGGAGGCCAAGGCAAGCAGATCACTTGAGGCCAGGAGTTCATGACCAGCCTGGCCAACATGGTGAAACCCTGTCTCTACTAAAAATACAAAAATTAGCCAGCCATAGTGGCATGTGCCTGTAATCCCAGCTACTTGGGGGGCTGAGGCATGAGAATCGCGTGAACCCAGGGGGCAGAGGTTGCAGTAAACTGAGATTGTGCCACTGCATTCCAGCCTGGGCGACAGAGTGGGACTTTGTCTCAAAAAACAAACAAACAAAAAAAGGATACAAATTGGAAAAATAAACAAAACAAATCTGGGGTAGTTATATTAACATTAGACAAAATCGACTTTAAGACAGAGGTGAATCATCAACAAGAGAAGATTTCTGGGCTCTGGGAGTCCAGGAGAACCAACATGACCACAACTTTACCAATAGTAAATCATAGTGGTGAAGGCAAATAAGGAACCAGAAGATAGCACAGTACCCAAGCACTTGGATGTGAGGTCCCTTTCTATTGTACTCCTGGAGTTACGTAAATTCTCAAGTTTGTAGGCAAATTTGTGAGTAGTAGTAGTGGAAAAAGGAATAACTATGAGATACTGCACAATTACTAGGGAGATTAAGTTACTTCGAGCAATTACAGGGCTTATCAACCTGAGGGCCCTTGAAATTTCCAACTCAATAATTCCTTGTTGTGGGGAGATATGCTGGGTGTTGTAGGAGAATTTAGGAGAATCAGTGGTCTCTACCCTTGAGAAACCAGTAGTACAAGTCATTACTACCAAAAAATGAATCTAGACATTGTCAGATGTCCCCTAGGGGACAAAATTACCCCAGTTGGGAACTACTGGGTTAGAAAATGTGATATCATTAATTAGAAATCCTGTAGCAAACAGTTGTAGTGTATGTATTTGTGTGTGTGTGTGTGTGTGTGTGTGTGTGTGTGTGTGTGTGTGGTGCGTGTGTCTACGTGTTTTGACAAAGATACTTACTATTAGCTAACTTTTAAAACCAGAGAGGAAAGTTATTTCCACTATATTACTCATTAAAGAAGAGTAGTGATTAAACTTACTACCCACCCAACCAACCAAATTTTTCCTATTTCATCTCTACCCTTCACTGACTCCTTCTCAGAGAAAAAGGCATTTAGATGGTGGTAGTAAAGGTGATGGTTTATAATGGTGGAAGTTCTTCAGTCCTGCATCTTGTGACCATTGTTGAACATCTCCCTTTAAACAGTTTCAGGTTGTCTTTCTCAGGGCCTGCTTGCTATAGTAAAATTACCAGAAGCAGTTCTGAATTCAGCTTTACCAGTAATAAAACTGTTTCAGCACTTTAATTCTTATCTAAATTATTCAGCACTTTAATTCTTATCTAAATTATTTTGTGGCTCCTCAATTTGCTGTTATTAATAAAATAATTTGCCACAGATTGTCTTTTCTAGTAAGAAGACTGATGTTCAATTTTCTTGACATATTTTGTTAGAAAATGGTATAGCTACCATCCACGACAGTGCCACAGTCTCCTGAAAATCCCTTGCAAAATCCCTCATTCTTTTAGATACAAAATTTTCATCACTGTTACGTACACTAAAAAAAAAATGCCTAGACTTTACTAAGAACTTTTTAAATACGAATTTCAGTTTTAAATTTTATTTTTATCCCGACTTAGCAAAGATATTACACGACACTTCACCTGAAGATCCATGCCTCCAAAATACTTATCTTTACACACCTATATTTATTTATTTTTATTTTCTTTTTGGATAATAGAAACCTGATTTTCGGACAACATAACCATAATCAGCAGTTAAAACATACTCAATGTGAAAAAATGATCTACATTTTCATACAGTGGTTTTACACCCAGGATGAAAAAATAAATGCTTGTCAAGTAAAGGCATTAACACATTTTCAAGTGACTTCTCAAGTGCAATTTTATCCCTTGTCTCAGCATTTCATTTTTACAGCATCTATTAATCAAGTTTAAGCAGCCTTTAAGTCCCCAATCCCTACTTCGGATTCCCTCCCAGTCACTGCCCACTTCTCTCACTGTCTCTGGTACTATCTTCCCTCCCTCCGTTGTTTCAATTCAGCTTTTTGCTCTGCTCCTTCAATCATCCCAACTATACTATCCTTTGAGAACAGCAGTCATCAATTTCCAAAACCACAGAACAAGGACTAATGTTTATACTTTCAAAGGAGATTCAGTGAATAAAAAAGACCATTTAAGAAATGCCAGGAAAAATTGATTACTCCAGAATTCAGAGCAACCAGTCCAGATTGTGGAAGAACAACACCATTTGTTCCCTAGACTTGGTAGTGAGATAAAGGAAAAAGACTGCTAAATTTGTCTTTGTTCTTTGCTGTATATGAATTTTAAAACTCACAGAATCTAAGAAGCATTTACCTTAAGAAGGAAAGAGATTAGCTATAGAAAACAGCTCCCCCTAGATTAAAATAAATATTTTAAGAAGGTTAAGACTCTGCAAAAAGATATATAAGAAGATCCAAAAAACAAGAAAAGAAAAGTGATGCAAGAAACCAGATACTTTCTCCATTGAGAATCATTTGATCAAAAAACTTTTACTATTTCTCTGAGGTAGAAAGCCATATATAAATGGTGGACTATATTCTTTGTCTTTATCCTTTAAAATAACTGCTAAATTGAAGTTTTAAGAAAGCCATATATAAATGGTGGACTATATTCTTTGTCTTTATCCTTAAAAATAACTGCTAAATTGCAGTTTTAAGATTTAAAGACTAAATCCCATTAATCTATTTTTCTAAGATACTGAATATTCGGCATCATTCTGAATATTGTTCTTCTGTGGGTCCCTTTTTCGTGTGTCCCCATTAGAATACTAAGATCTGAGCATGAGAAATATAGAGAGGAGAGGAAGCTAAAGGTTGCTTGAAACCATTTGAAAGGCAAGGGCAAACTCACATCTGAAACTCATGCTTCCTGGATTTTTCTTCCACAGTGTGGCTCACAATAATGTCATTTCTTGCTCTATGTCTAGGTTTGACAGAGTTCAGAAACTAAAACGTTGCTTCCTGTGTGAGATTTGCAGACTGCCATTCAGAAATTCATAAAATACCACCTTTACTGAATAGCAGTGTGTGTACTTCTACAAGGACACTGTCTATTCATTATGTCCAGTATCCCAAGTCTAACATCATACTTCTTGAAAAGAACAGTAAATTGTTTCCAAATACAATTTATTCTCATCCTTTTTATGGATAATGCAAAAAAAAGCAGCACATCAAACAGGAAAACAGGTTAATTTTATGCCAGTCATGAAACCTGGTGACAGGTGCTGCCATATGTTGCAACAAGATCTCTTGGCCATAGGTCATTGCTTTGAGAGGTACTAACGAACGCTTGCAGTAGTGTGTGACATACCACTGGTCCCCTGGGATCCCATGCAAGATCTTGTGACAGGTATGAAATTAACTCATGGCATCATGGTATTTTCCAAACATGACAGCTCCCACATTAGTCGCCACTTAGCACAATGGGGATTGTGGGGAAATCTGGAAGAACTAGTAAATGATTTCAGTGGGATCTCCTATGGGCCACAAGGAAAACCATCCCCAAAGAGAATGTCTAGAAAGGTTAAAATCATAAAAGGCAGTGGTCAAATACACAGACAGCAAGCAAAATAATTCTGTTTTGGATATTCTTGTAATTTTAATTTGCTTCCTGGCCTGATTTCTATAGAGCAGATGAATAAAGTATTCAGTATTATATTTTGAAGGGCTCTTTATTTCCTTCTTGAACTGGAACAAAGTTTCAGTCATGAGTTGAGGAAGTACTGGGCAACCACACTTCCTTACAACTCACATGCACAAGCACACAAACACACTCCACATTCCTGCCTAGTAAAATAAAATACAAATACCTAAATGCTAAATTTTATGTTTCTGTTAGATGCAGAGATGTAAAATCTGTGAAATGTAGCTGTAAAACTTCTTGTTATGGAAAAGAAAAATGTTAAAAGAGCAAAGCAAAACATTTGCATCATATAATAAAGGAATGTGTCACTGGCTAACTTTTCTGATTTCTGAGTTGATTCTCTTTCCCATAACAATTCCAAATGTCATACCAAACACAGGGAAAGGGGGAAATATGGAAAAGACAAAATAAGCAAATGTAACACTCAGAAATAAAGTCACAAAAATATTTATTTTCCTTGAATTCCCGATATAAAAATGACACGTAAGTTCTGAATGCCACTTTTTTTGAATTTTTTTTTTCCGGTATAAGGTAAGAGAAATAAATCCCAAGTATAGTGATTATAGTTTAAAATGTAAGCAATTGGTCATTCTGAAAAGGATAAAAGTAACATGGAAATGAATGTGGTAGAGAAGAGAAAGAGAAAATGAAAATATACAAGATTCAATGCTGTGTTCTTCTGCCAATTGTCAAATTAAGGATTTTAATGTTATGGGTATTTACAGATATAGAATATTATCCTCTGGTTTCACAGTCTGTGCACTAGTTACTCATTCCTCGCTCTTTATTTTGCTTTTTTAAATATAAACTTCCTTAAGAATGAATTTATGGTTCCAGAATGTGGCTATTATTATATAATTCTAGCACTGGAAACATCTTAACACTCGATCAAATAATATCCTTTAGTTTTCAAGCAGATATATAATATATTTTTTAAAAAATCTATAAGCATTTAGTTTATATTTTAAATGACTTTTTAGAATGAATACTCACGTAACAAACACTACATAACACATATTGTGTATCAGGCACTGTTCTAAGTACTTTATCAGTAATTCATTTAATCTTAATAATAATAATAATCCTATGAGGCAGGTACAATCATCATCTCCAATTTTCAGATGAGATCATTTGGGTATAGAGAAGTCATTTGAAAAGTCACCAGCAAATAAGTGGAGTACTTTAGAATGGAACCCGGATAATCTGGCCCAAAGCCCATACTCTTTTTTATTTTTTAGGAGACAGAGTCTTGCTCTTTCACCCAGGCTGGAGTGCAGTGGCACGATCTCGGCTCTCGGCAACCTCCGACTCCCAGGTTCATGCTATTCTCCTGCCTCAGCCTCCTGAGCAGCTGGGACTACAGGTGCCCACCACCACGCCCAGGTAATTTTTTGTATTTTTAGTAGAGACAGGATTTCACCGTGTTAGCCAAGACAGTGTCGATCTCCTGACCTTGTGATCTGCCCCCCTCAGCCTCCCAAAATTCTGGGATTACAGGCGTGAGCCACCGCGCCCAGCCCCGGAGCCCACACTCTTGAATTCCATGCCATGCTGCCATTGAAGTCTTTTTGAGATCAGTGTACGACTCTTTTAATCAGGAGATTTTCCTTGGAACTGAAGTTCCTCTTGCCTCTTATTGAAACCTCATGGTCAAAGGCAATTGAGTCACTGGGTTCCAATGACGCTGCAAACTTTATAAAACACCAGCTTTCTTCCAAACAGGCTAAACTCTGCAGTTTCCTATCTCCAACTCCCCAAAAAAGTCTGAGAAGAAAGGCTATAACACTCTTAATGTTGTGACAATCCCAACCTTCAAAGCTCAAGTTGATTCATTTGATATATTTTATTGAGTATCTACAATGGGCACAAATCATATACAATATGATTGGTGGTGCAATATAATACTTTTAATATAGTGGTAAATTAAACAGACATAATGATCTTCACCTTCACAGCATTTCAGACAGGATGGAAAAATATATTATAAAAGTAATCATGACAATGAATATATATTTACCTTAATTTTTAAAAGATAATATATACAATAATAATTTAGAGTTTGGAGTTCAACATATCTTTAACCCTAACTCTTCTAATTATTAGTTTTTAGAACATAAATTACCTTCTTAAACATTCAAGTTCTAAGTTTTTTCATATGTTAAAAGGGTTTTAAGGATTAAATAAGATAAAAAATTAACTACTGAGCCAATTGTTTGGCACATAGTATATATATACAATTAATAATATCCTTAATCATGATTGCTAATAATATTTAAATTTTATACAAGTTTTTTAATGTAAGTTTATCCTTGCACAAGCATTCTTTTCAGACTGAGATCTATTCTTTTGAACACAGTAATAGGCTTTATTTTCAACAAATAAAGATTTCTCATTATAGAACAATAACAAGTTTATTGACTTCCTCATTCAAAATTCTCATGAATATATGAAGTTAGACTCTTGGAAAAAAGGCCAAACATGTGGACCCTACATGTCTACTCTTCCCTGCCTGTGATGTCATGAAAACCATCTGCTAGCTTTCTCTGCAACAAAGCAGTGAATATTTTGCTACAGATAACAAAACTGTGTCAGTCCAGATAGCACCTAAAACAATTCATAAGATATGGCTTTGTTCTATAGAGATGTGGTAAACCTAGGCCTACTGTTGCCATTAATATATAGCATGAGGAATAAGAAAAGAATATTATGAAGTTTAAAAGAACCCATACACAACTGGAATGCAAGTAAGATGTTTGCTACTGTCCTGCCAATGAGTGATTTATTTTCTCAATCTGACAATGGAAATCTGACCAGTAAATATGAAGTTTGAATAAATAAATTATTTCAAAGTAGCAAATTGCCTTCATAGCATGTTAGCAGATGCTAGATAATGAGCCACACTGCGACTAAGAGCCTGACCCCTACCACTTAGCAGCTGTGTCAACTTGCGCAACCACTCACCCATCCCTTTAAGGGGCAGTTTCATCACTAGTAAATAGGTAGAATATCCCTAACCCACAGGCTGTTTCAAGAATGAAGTTTCAACTGTGTGCTGGTGCCATGCTAGGCAATGAAGTTGCAGTGGTGGGTAGGACCACACTGGTATCCATGCTAAAAGAATTTACTGTCTAAATGCGTAGTTAGAAAAGAGAGATATTGCTTCTTGTCTCATAAAAATACTAAGGGTAAGTTATATGCGTCCACTAAAATAATAAATGAAGATGCCACCAGGATCACAGTAGTATATACAGAAAGCATCAGGATTCAATAAGACATCAATAATGTTTCTTGCACACTAGGAATTGGGTAAGTCATGATACAGATAAAAGAAACAGAGAGAAAATTGTGCATCAGTTTTGACAGATATACCTGTATTTCACAAATTGTGGAAAAAAGTTATCCAATTGTAGATGACTTAGACACTCCTGAAAATGGTAAAAATTATCCTATTTACATTTTGAGCATCACACTGTGTGCTGCTTACAATGAAAAGAAACTATTGGTAATATAAGTGTCAGCCTACAGCTCTCTAGAGTGAAAGATTAAACCAAACAATAATTGTGCCAGAACATTCTAGTACAGCATCTGAGATTAGAATATTGTGGGTTAATAACTTTCACCAGAATGTTCTAGTACAGCATCTGAGATTAGAATATTGTGGGTTAACCTTGAAAAGCAGTTATTTCCCCATTTAGCTAATCTGAACAGTGGGTGTATGTATTCTGCTTGTTTAAAGACAGCTTTAGTCAGCTTAATAATTTGGAATGTTCTTTTTTTGTGCATGGTTCAACTTAAGCAAACACATTTCTATTAAAATAGTAAGATTTCTGAATATTACCTGGAATGTGTGTGGGGTATATTTGTGTATGCATTGTGTGTGCATGTATAATGTTTAGAGTGACCAGAAATTGCATGTGGTACTCCGTCTAGATCTGCTTTTAACAATCTATCCAGAGATGATGACTGTCAGGAAGTGATCATTGAATTGAGATTTGGAAGGGTGTATAGGTTGGTTAGTCAAGGAGGGAAAAAAATGTAGCGAACACGACAAATGAGTACATGCGACAAATGAGTACATGCGACAAATTCTCTGTTTTCAGACTGGCATGGAGAACAGAAACTAAGGAGGAAAAGAAGGTCAGTGAGTGGAAGCTGGTGAAGTGAGAAGGGATTTGGTCAGAGTGGAGCCTCCCTGCTGTTGAGTCTATTTCATTGAGGCTTTTTAGGCCATGTAAGGAGCTGATCTCTACCCAAAAAGGAACGTGAAATCATCAACACATTTTAAGCAGAATTATGGCGTGGTCAAATTTGTATTTCAGAAATAATTATCTGGTTACAGCATGGAAAATTACAGTATAGGCAAGAGTAGACTGGAGTAGTTAGGAAACACATCTAGTAGAAAAGTGAACTTAACATAGGCATATCACCATCCTACCACCTCTAATTTAAAAAGCAGAAATATTATAACTTGAAAATAAGAAGCATTCATAAGAGATGCATACCCTTATTCTTTAAGTCATTATGAGAGAAAACATAAATGTGACATCAAAATTCAAGATTCTGATAATTTCGTGACATTTACACTTGTCCTTGCACAGAAAAAATGAGAGAGAATAGAAAAAGAAGAATGTGAATATATTAAATATAGCTCCAAGCAAATATTGATAAGGCTTAATGGCAAAACAATAAGGGACTGGAGGAAACAAGTCTTGAATAAGATTAAAGAAGATAACACAGAGGCTAAGAGAAAAATGATTAAGTCTAGGAGTGATAATTGTCTTTATGGAATTAAAGAGCTTAAGAGCTTGTGGAAAAACATGGCTAAACTAAAACATATTGATTCAGGTTCTTGGATAAGGAACTCTCCTTTGGCCCAGGTGAGGCAAACTAACCACTTCCCAAGGGTGCAATAATGTGGCCAGAGAAACAGCAAATTCATTTTGATCATGAATAATTTATTGACCTGTTTCTAGCTATCGCACACTCACTGATGCCAACAACACTGAACAACGCACAAAACTTCATAAAGTGCTGAATTTACTCCCACCTCCTCACTGTGAAATATTACCAAGCTCTCACTTTCCTAGGGTCTTACACCTGCTGTACCCTCCACCTGAAGACTTTCCCAGATATTCACAGAGATGTCAGTCAAATCTCAGGTTCAAAGGCACTACTTCAGAAAGACCTTCCTTCATCATCTAGTTTAAACCAACGTATACCGGCTTAATAGGAATGATCACTAGGTGACACTTCATTATCTCTTCATTGATTTGGCTGTTTTTTATCTCCCTAGATTAGACTGTTGCTCTCATAAGGGCAAAACTTGGTCTTATTCATCTCTCTATCCCTGGCACCAAATGCCTGGCAAATATGAGAGTTCAGTAAGTATTGGATGAATGAAAGAATGAATGAATAAAAGGACGAATCAATTTGGGAGCAAGTGCCAAGGAGTCACCTTTATGATCATCTTTGGAATTTACAATACAAAATATGTCCATTGCTGCTTTGAACTATCTGAACATAAACTCTTCCCTAATCCTGTAACTTATTTTTCATAAAGTGAACAACTCTACAGTATTTCTAATTATAAGATCTAAAATTCCCTTTTGCCTTAGATTTCTTGCAATTGAAAATGCCATGGCTAATAGGCTAATACACTAGCGTACTCTATTAGCTACCTGAGGACAGAATATGGGTGGTATTTATCTTCCCATTTCCAAAGAACGAAAACATAGTCTCTTGTTAAGAATGGAGTTTGCCTTCCTGAAATATTTCTGAAAGAAGACTTGAAATTGATGAAACAGAAGTATTTCTATCACCAAACCTAAAACCTAGAAAAAGGCTATAAAATCTATGCAAAAACAACAAAGTACACCATAATGACAGGAATACAAAAAACACAAAATTATGAATTGGAAATATGTTTGTCACTATACTTAAGAGTTGGAAGAAGGCAATAGCTTGCCTGCAAATATGACAAAGCACAAAGTAATAATAAAACAAAACAACAACTACAACAACTAATGTAAACCCCTGCACAGAGTAGGCACCCCTACTCTGCCAATATTTTTGGCATTGCTACATGTGCTTATACAAATGTAATGTGTTTCAAATAACAGTAGCAATATTACAGGAAAGCAAAAAAAAAACAACGAAAAATTTAACTAATTAATTGAAATAAGAATTCCCTGTATTGATAGCAACTGGTAAGATTATTTATGCAAATGTTATTTATAATAGAAATATAAAAACATTATTTTCTCAATTCTATTAAATCCTGCCTCATTGCAGAAAATGTCTACCATATGATTTTACAGTCAGCACATATCAAAAGAGTATTTTATCACAATGTGATTTCTAATAGCTAGAGATACAACTACCAAACAGAAATGTTACAAATACATGATCTCCACCTAACATGAAAGATGACTTTTCATAAGACTGCTTCAAACATCACACGTGTATTAAATGGAAGAACTAAGATGCTTCCCCAACACACAATATCCTTACCCACATTCATCAATGTTCACTTTGATTTCCCCTTCCTCTCTCTGTGGCTTCTCTGAATCTATTTGTCAGATAACCTTATCATACATTTCCTGATTTCTACAGCTTAGCATAAAAATATCAGCCTTCTCTGCTCTGCACGCTGGCTTTCTATTTATGCCAATGTTCATTCAAAATTACAAATCTTCAGCAGTTTTTCTCCAACCATAAATGAAAGCTTCCAATATACAAATCTTTTTCATTATATCTTGGGAGAAATTCTCTTTGGATACCTCATGTAATATGAATAAATAATAAGAGCTACTATGTATTAGACACTGTCTTTTCATTTAAATTTACAAAAGTGCAAGGATTCTTTTGAGACAGGGTCTCACTCTATTGCCCAGGCTGGAGTGCAGTGGTGTAATCACAGCTCACTGCAGTCTCCAACTCCTGGGCTCAAGCAATCCTCCTGCCTCAGCCTCCTGAGTACCTGGAACTACAGGCATGAGCCACCAACCTCATCCCATTAAACAATAGCACAATAAAGTAGGCATTTTTGCTTTCATTTTCGTAAGAGAAAACTGAAAATCAGCGAGTTAAAATGATTTGCCCGAGTTCACAAAAACTTTCCTTCCCCCTCCCCACAATCCTTAGAAAATGGAACTTTGTCCAAAATATAAGATTTTTTTTTTTGGATTGGAGCAGTATTTTTGAGTTTTCATAGGGTGATAGATTTAAAACATGTTCACAAACTCTTTGACAACTTCCCATTGAGAGATGAGGCTTATACCTCTCTCCTTGAGTTCAGGCTGGTCTTAATGATATACTTGTAACCAATTATTCTAAGGTGTGATCAAAGCTTTCTACTTCCTCTTGGTTCTGTTAAGATGCTTGCTCTGAAAAAGCCAGCAGTCATGCATGAAGTTTAACTACCCTGAGACTGCTGTGATGGGGAGGTCACACATGTGTATGCCCTCAAGTCCACAGCTCCAGCTGAGCTCCCAGCTGGCAGCAAACATCCACTACCAGCCATGTGGGGAAGCCGTAGTGAACAGCCAGCCCAGGTGAACCTTCATATAACTGCAGCCCCAGCTAACACCTTGACTGCAATTGCATTTAAAACTTTTAGCAAGAACTGCCCTCTCTATATTCTTAATCCACAATATCGCAAGCAAAATAAATGATTGTTTTTGGCTACCAAATTTTGGGTAATTTTTTATGCAGTAACAGTAACTAGAACAACAGGTAGATGTCTAATCAGCTTGGTTCAATGGAAACTTCAAAAATAAGGCAAGGCTCATTCTTTTGCACCCGGATCCCCTGCCCTTTCTGCCCACACCTGGGATCTGTCAATGACAGTGCTTCCAGGTCCAGGTGGTAAAAATACCAATCGGGTCTCTGCAGTCTCCCTTTCAACCTCTCTACCTATGATTGGTTAGAAATAATATTGAGTCCTAGGGTTTAAATTCAGGGAAAATGCATGTGAAGCCTCATAGAGTTCTCTAATCCAGCTGTAACTGGTTTATCAAAGACCCTCACCTCAGTAAAACATTAGCCTGAAATAGTTCCATTTTTTTCTTCAAACACGGTTTTCCACACTATTTTTTGCCAAATTCTCCTTTCCCATGCCTTTATGCATTTGATTCTTCCATAAATCTCAAGTCACATTCTGTCACTAAAACTCAGTTTGATTCAAAATGTTTCCCGCTTCCCCCCATTTCTGGCCAGAACTATGGCTGGAAGGAGCTGAAATGAAAATAAAGGAGCGTTGTCTCTGTTTTGCTTCCCCCTTCCTCGTTAGCACCTTGGAATTATCACACCTCTTCTAGCCTGGCCCCTCTACTGGGTCAGGTTCTACACAGGTCTCAGGTACTTCCACCTTCATCCCACCTTCCTCCAGCTTCCTGGAGATCTCACTGCCTCTTGCTGCTTTTGTCACTGTACCTGTTACCAATCCCCTTAGATGAGGTACCAGCAACAGCTCAAGCTCAGCTGCTTAATACTGGGTCTATTTTCGCTGGGTGTGGTGGCTCATGCTTGTAATCCCTGCACTTTGGGAGGCCAGGGCAGATGGATCACTTGAGGTCAGGAGTTTGGGACCAGCGTGACCAACATGGTGAAACCCCATCTCTACTAAAAATACAAAATTAGCTGGGCATAGTGGCACATGCCTGTAATCCCAGCTACTTGGGAGGCTGAGGCAGGAGAATTGCTTGAACTCAGGAGGCGGAGGTTGCATTGAGCCAAGATCATACCATTGCACTCCAGCCTGGGCCACAAGAGCAAAACTCCATCTCATATATATAGAGAGAGAGAGAGTCTTTTTTATCTACAGAACATTCATGTACCCCAGCTGGGCCAAAAGGTGAGAACGTAGGTGCTCCACTGACCCTCCCTACCATCTCTCTCAATTTTTCTCCTATCTGCCCAACATTAGCACAGAAAACAGATTCGGAAGTTCGTTACTGATTCAGTTAACTAAACAGGGAACATTTGCCAGTCTCCTTCTTTCAGGTGGACCAGTGTATACAAATGATTAAGTTGGAGCCCTTCACTTGACTTGAGATGAGAAAAGCGCTATAGAAGGAATCCCATCTGATCATAAATGATGCACATTCCACAACGCTAGAACATTTCAAAGAGCTAGTCTCCTCCTTCCTGACTCCAAAACTTTCTGTGCACAAGCTGAGCAGCTGGTTGATGGTTGGGGAAATTGAGTTTTTTCTTTCAACTCTTAAGAAGCTCCTGAGAAAGGATTCTGGCCATAATTTTTTACTTCTCTCTTTAGTAAATGGTATACTAGGCCAATCTCTGCATGCAGCTGTCAACTCTAGTTACCAATTTGAGAGTAATAACAGCAACAACAAAATACAAAATCCCACTCAATACCCTTTAACATTCATAATTACTAGGGAAGTGTAAATAAAGCCAATATTTTGCCATCTGATTCAGCTCTGCCTTTAACCCTATATTCTCGAATACTGGAAAGGAGGTCGAGTGAATTATTTCTTAAACCTAACTCCTAATAATTGAACTCAGGATTTGAACTCAAATCTAAATAATTCCAAAGATTCTTTATTAATTGTTTTCTGTATGCTAACAAGACTATAAGATTTATAGCTGCCTCAAAGTGAATTCTTATTCAATTTTGCAAGATATATTTATGGCATGTGCAGTAATATTGAGGGAAAGAAGAAACCTGTATTAACTGAAGTAGGAAATCTAATCCAAAATATGTACTGAGAGCGTAAGCTAGTCATTATTTTATTTTATTTTATTTTATTTTATTTTTTGAGATGGGGTCTTGCTCTGTCACCCAGGCTGGACTGCAATGGCACAATCTCAGCTCACTGCAGCCTCTGCCTCCCAGGTTCAAGTCATTCTCCTGCCTCAGCCTCCCAAGTAGCTGGGATTACAGGTGCCCACCACCATGCCTGGGTAATTTTTGTATTTTTTAGTAGAGGCAGGATTTCACCATGTTGGCCAGACTGCTCTCAAACTCGTGAACTCAAATAATCTGCCCATCTCAGTCTCCCAAAGTGCTGGGATTACAGGAGTGAGCCACTGTGCCCAGCCTAGTTATCATTTTCAATACATTTTCTTCATCACTGCCATAACCTCTAAAACACTTTATACTTTATTATTCCAAATTATTTTACTCACAGTTTGATGTAAATATACTACAGAGTTTTAGAAATCTACTTTCATTTTTATGTAAAGGATTGTATCTATTGAACATGTGTTGGGGCAAAACACATTTGAAGCAAGAATAAACAGAAAATGCGATAATGACAACAAATGTGAAGTAAATAAACTAGCAGCTGTGAAATGAAACCAAAGCATGGTTTTTCATAGGAAAGAATCATTTTAGAATTGATCATCAACAGAAAGCTGATCAAACTCATTGCTAAAAATGATGATATCAAGGCAAATGCATTTCTATGGTAATTGTTACGTTTTTTCCTTCAAGAAAATGCTGCTTAATTTGCTTTATGTTATATTTTGGAAATAGTTCACATTTTAAATCTATTTTCTTAAGAAAATACATCTTGAGTCTTAGGGAGAATATTTGTTGCCCAAAAGCTGTATAATCTTTTTACATTTTTCTTGAGCTTCGTGCAACAATTTAGTGGAGAGAATCAATGAGAACCTAGCCTCACCTTCGAAATACACACACGATTTAATTAGGTGTTAATTTTAAAATCGGTAAAGATAATGAGATATAATGTATAAAGTGATTTTATATCCTCAAAAAAGGAATTTTACAGAGTTTGCTTTTGGTTTTAGTTTTTGACTAATAAAATAACAAAATCAAAAATCCTCATAATTTTAAGAGAACAGCTACTAGAAAACTTCTTAATACTAACATTTCAAAGAAAGTGAATGCAGTATTATGAAGTAAAATATGAATGTAAAATAGAGGAAAATGAATAATTCCACCCCACCCCCAAGGCCTAAATCACCTTATGGTGGTTAATTAGGATCTTATGCAGAGGAAGTTGCTATGAGGGCAAGGAAACAAATTCTCATTAAATTCTGTGCCCACAGGTCACCAGGGAAATGATGGTGAGACTCTTCATCTTAGCATAATTTTGAACAGAGGTCTTGCTGCCAAGTAAAGCTGCTTAACAAAAATGGCATGGCTTATTTGTTTAATTTTTCAATAGGCATTTATTTAAATCCTATGGTGTACTGTGAAAAAGCACAAAGTAAATAGAGCATAGGGTCCCTACTACTGTGAAATAGGAAATACATACTGGAAAAAACAGATAAATGCAAGATTGATCAATATAGATTCATCAACATAAAAAATAATAAGGACAAATTATGCAGGTAAATGTTATGGAGGTGCTAACACAAGATGTGTGATCAGCCAGCTTCCTGCAGACTTGATTCCTAGCATTTAAAGTAAGAGGAGGGTGAAAATCTCTTCAGCTCTTATTAACTATTGTAATATCACAACATGAAGTGTAAATAATTGCATCTTAAAGTGCCCTCCACTGAACTTTGGAAGTGCTGCCTTGCTAATCTGGAGAACATCCATCCTCAACCACAATAAATTTAAGAATCTACAGTGTGCTAACATTTCTCAGGACAATGCCATTTGCTCTTGCTTTATTTGCTCAAAATGAAATGCAAGTTTTATTTCATCTTTAACTCTTTGATACAGGAAAACCACACAATCACTATCAGACATATTGCAAAGTAAGCCTCTGTCCTGTTGTTGCTAGCACCAAAACTGGAGCTTCAAGTTTTCACAGAAGAGAAAGAGCAGCTGCAGAGCAAACTTGTACCTCAGGAAAGTAGTCAGTTTGCTCATAATTTTTATCAATTCCAAAGCAACTTAAATCTAATTAAGAACATCATGCCTGTTGTGCAGCTAGATCTTCAAAGTGAGTCCCTAGCCCCCCTTCTAAACAGATTGCTTCCACTGAATCTTTCCCATGTAGAAATTGTAGAGCTTTCCTTGTTAAATAAATGTCTCCATTTGTCGCTCGCTGGTGCATCACTGTAGGTCCCCATCGGAGCCACTTGTAGGTCTAAAGGAACAGAGGCTTAAGCTGAGGTGACTGCTCTTGTTGCTGCCACAGCT
The DNA here is from genome assembly GCF_009828535.3 of Hylobates moloch. Lineage (NCBI taxonomy): Eukaryota > Metazoa > Chordata > Mammalia > Primates > Hylobatidae > Hylobates > Hylobates moloch. The sequence goes on along the minus strand of NW_026652279.1, from coordinate 17,333,759 downwards.
TTAGGACCAAGTCCTGAATAAGCTACCAAATCCTTCAAAGTGCAAGAAAGATGGATCCTTCTCCTGGTATATATGCTTAACCGAGGACACTGTACAACAAAGTTGGCCATGGTACTAACCTCACCATATTTGACAAATCTTCTGAGAACTGCCCCCAATAATACCATCTGTCCCTAGTGGGCTAGCCACACAGACTAAGAACCACCACTGGCTTCAAAGCCCCACCCATCCATTTCTTTCTCTGTGCATGGAATGGTTTGTTTATTAGACAGCTTGTTATTTTTGATGGAAGTTCAAAAGGTTTCCAGAATTTGAATACTGAGGAGAAATCTCTCCCATCCCAGAAGACTCTTGGGTTGTTTATCCCAATGTACTACCTCACTCTCTATTCCACTCCCACCTTACAAAAACTATCGAGTTTTAAAAACCTTGAAATTCCACCTTATTAAACTCCCTGCTTCACTGTAAATACAAATTCTGACATCTCCCACCCATTCGCCACATCTCCCACCCATAGGTTTTGAATGAATATGAGGATCACAGATCATTGTATAGAATTCTAGAAACATTTCAGGTGTAGGCCTACCCCTTCTCTTTACATAGCATCCCTCATTGGAACTGCAGAATCAGATCAAACAGAGTTGGAATTTCGGCTCAGGAATTTAGTGCGTTTTTTGACTAAAATGTTAGTGTGAACTTCAGTTTTTCACCTGCAAACTAAGAATAATAAGAAAGCACAATTATATGAGTTACAGTGATCAGTAAGAAATATGAAAATATTATAGCAAATATTCATTGAGTGATTATTATAGAAATGTTACAGCAAATTGAACACTTAGTCTGTGCTCTAAGCACTTAACCAGTATCTTCTGATTTAATCATGTAACAACCTATCAGGCAAGTATTTCCATTTTATAGATAAGGTAGTTGAGACATAGAAATGTTGAGAAATTTGGCCAAGTTCATGCAGCTAGCAAATAATGGAAGCAAGAATGTGAACCTTAGCAGTTTGTCTCTGGAACCCTCTCTCTCAGCTACCCGTTAATTAAATAACATATCCTATGAAAATAACAAATAAACACAGCACTTGGCACACGGCCAATAAGCCTAGTAAATGGTTGTTCCTTAGCAGTAGTAGTGTGGCAGTAGTAGTGCACATTAGACAGGTTTGATGTCCCAGTGACGTGATGTAACATCATTATTAGCAAATTTACAAAAATTACTACTGCAGAGGGCTGTAGCTCTCCTGTAGTTCTTTCCTAGTGTTCAAAATAAAGGCACTTCAAAGTGGTCTCTATGACTGACCGGGAAGCAATGACTGGAAAGGAATGTTTACACAGAGTTGTAGATGTCTAATTCACTAAGTACGCTGGTATTTTATGCAAACAGTCCATTGTGAAAGAGACAGAAGGTCTTTGTTGTGCAGAATGACACATTTCTCCTACAACTCTTAAGACTATTTTATTAATCAGATGTCCTTTTAACAAAGATCAAGGATCATTCATTCTAAGAGTTAGATTGTGAGTATTGACCTCTAGCTTCCCAAATATTTCCAAATTCTGAATATGTCAAAGACAGGAAGTGAGAATTTACTTCTTCAATCTTTGGGTTTGGAACACAGTAGGTCCACAATATATATCTGTACCATGTATAAATGATACAGACCAGGGGCATTTTGTTAATTTGACAGTCCTCTGCTATTTCTTAAAGAGGCGAATTCCCAGCAATTATTCTCATTGTTGTTCCTTTAGAGTATGGCTTTCAAAACTAATTCTACCATTCTGTTAATATGTTTATTAAAAAAACTACGTGGTCCTATTCCTACCGAGTTATTATTTCTACTGGATTGCAGAACAGGAGATCTACAAGTTCTTCTTTAAAATAAGTCCCTAAGTGTAGGGAAGAAAGCAATAAAGGCAGGGGTTATGAACAATATCATTTACTGTGTGGGCTTGCTTTAAAAGTGCGTAAAGGAATAATTCATATCTCCTATTCATGTGACAGTGAGTTTAGTGTTATTTGAATAGAGTACATAAAAAGACTCCTTCAACTCATTTAACTACTAATTGGTTATCTTTACAGTAAAGTCTAAATGACAGAGTCAGAGCAAAGTACCCAAGGGACAAAGAAATGTCAAACAAAAAACTCCAAGGCATTTCTGCAAGTCTAAGACTGTGATAGTGCAGTCCATCAATACTATCCATCTTAGATAAGCAGATCACTGGAAAGAAACACACAAGGAAAGGTCATTCTTTTAAAATCCACATTAGCATTTTGCACTACTACTATTTGGCACAGCACATGAATATATTCAAAAGGCATAGCTTATACAATTGTTTGTAGATAAGAACAGTGCAAAAATATGTGGCATAATTAAAATCATTCTTTCAACATTCCCTAGGCCAATATAGATGTGGTGAATGTTCTCTGAGTTCGAAGAGTTATAAAAATCTAAAAGTAAGATATGCAAAAGCAAATACATGCATAAATCAAAAATTTAATATAATTCATGTCTTTGGGAAAACTCACTCTACATCAATTATGTGAATAAATCAAAGCTAGATGCAGATGCAGATACAGAGATACGTGAAGGATTTGGAGCAGTGACAAATGCAAATGGAAATGAGGGACATTTTATGATGTCTTATGTACCACATCTCATCACTGTAAGTTTCCAGTAACAAATGAACATTTCATTTCCCTCACATTATTCTTTCTTAAAAGAAAAAATGACAAATAAGAAACGTGTCACAAGGATACAAAGAAATAGCTGACAAAATTCAGAATCATCAGGTACAAATGAGAAATTTTCAGTTAAATGTTCAGCAAGCCCTTTGGCTTTTTTTTTTTTTTTCCTGATTAACTACTCTAAGAGCTGCAACTCTTAATGTACCTATACCACCCTGAGGATGAGATTGAATTAGCTCTTACAAATGGCACGGAGTTCACTTGATAAATCACCAGCAGTCTCGGGGCCCTTGAGTGGACAGAAGTTGGGGTAAATGAAGTGGCCTTGCCTGTGATGGAGCTTCAGTGCTGGCACATCTGGATTCCAGTTGAGTGCAACTTATTTAGCAGAGAAATCTTCAGAAGAACCTACTCTCCAAATTTCCCTCACTTTGCATAGCACTTGAAGTGGTCTTCATGTTTCAAGGCTATTCTGAATACTTTAGGGAAGGATCCTCTTGAAATAGCTAAACAAGGTCATTAGGAAGCTGTCATTAAAGATTAATACCTAATTGTAGTTCACCTGATAGTTGAATGGGAGGAAGGAAACTCCAGAAACCCTAGTGGGGCCAAACTCACAGGTGTGTTTTGTTTAGTTTGCACAGTGACATCTTTGAAGTCTTGAATGAGCTCCCATGTCTTAAACATTATGAGTTTTAACATTAAAATGCTGGCCGGGTGCGGTGGCTCACGCTTGTAATCCCAGCACTTTGGGAGGCCAAGGCGGGCGGATCACGAGGTCAGGAGATCGAGACCACGGTGAAACCCCGTCTCTACTAAAAATACAAAAAATTAGCAGGGCGTGGTGGCAGGCGCCTGTAGTCCCAGCTACTCGGAGAGGCTGAGGCAGGAGAATGGCGTGAACCTGGGAGGCGGAGGTTGCAGTGAGCCGAGATCATGCCACTGCACTCCAGCCTGGGGGACAGAGCGAGACTCCGTCTCAAAAAAAAAAAACCAAAAAACATTAAAATGCTGATTTCTGTCCTTTCTTCCAAAACTTAGAAAGTCTGACAAGACTAGTTCTGCTTTGGCACACGGCAAAATTCTTCCAGAGCTGAGCAGAGCTTTCCTGCTTTAAAACAATCCTGTTTTTCAGTGCACCAGGCCTCACCACTCCCTGTTGTCTTATACTTCTCTTGATACCTCATCCCTTAGCATTTAAATGTGTGAACTCTGCCTTGTAAGTACTATGTAGACCTAGGCTGTGAATATACTCAAGCTGCTAAAAATTCTCAAACTCGATTATTGACTTAAGTTATTAAGAACATATTGTTCAATTTCTTTCTATTAAAACATTGAGGATAGAATTATAATCAGTAATAATTGAACTTCAAAATTATTATCTTTTTATTCAAAATTTATTTGTCCTTAGAAATACTGATAGAGGTTTTTGAGAGCTGGTTGTTAAGTCTGTGGCTTATGTTTCTAAATACTCATTCTATCTTTGTGTTTCAAATCTGACAGTTACATAAATAATCAAAGAGCCATTCAGTTTTTAAACCTGGAATGTTTCAATAATATCATTCAGCTCTAATTCATATATTTTACAAGTAAGATCTTAGCTCAGTAAGTTTGTGACTTTTCGAGGCCAAACATGTAGTGAATATAAAATTTAAAGATCGAATATGATTTCTTAACCTCAGCCCAAAGCTTAATTTTAGTAGCAACTGGCCTTATTTTCTTCCACGATGCTTCATAATAGAAAAAATAATATTATTTTCTGAATTTGAGAAGGCTCTCTCCTTCCTTCCTTAATTTTTCTCTTCTCCTCTTTCCTTCTTTATTCTTTCCCTCCCTTCTTCCCTCCCTCTGTTTATTTTGCTCTTCTTCCTTCTTTTTTAAAAAAGACCAAATACTTTACTTGGAGGTAAAAAAAAAATAAATTAGCAAACATCATGCTAAACAGATCAGGGGCTGGCTTCACTAAGTAATTTTTATGTAACTTTGATTACACTTGGGTTACACAATCTTGGCTCTTCTTTTTGTGCAATGATCAAAGGTAAAGCCACAGGGTGTTCCCTTCTGACTAACCAAGAGGCAGAACTAGTGACTACAGCATTATTATAAGGTTTAACAACATAGGTCATCATTCAGAAGAATCTCATTTATTTCCGCAAAAAATCAAGTAAAATTAATTTAATAAACAATAAATAAGGCCGACGGAATGGCTTCTCAAACTGTCCGAAAAAAAAACAGGCTTATTTCTGACAATCTGGTGGTTACAGAGCTGCTGACGCCTTGTGGAAAAGTCTGAGAAAAAATAATTTAATTTAAAAACCATTTGGCTTCCTTAATCTTGTTTGTTTCTTACTGCTCTCCTCCCTTATTTTATTAGTAATGAAGTTTATAGGAAAATAAGAGTTTCTCCTTCCAAGGAAGGTTTTTATGTAGACTTTTTTTTTCCACCTTTAACTTCTAAGTTTAGCGTTTTGAACAAATTTCCCAAATTACACCCCAGCTGTGTCAATTTGGTAGCTTTTTGAAATGATCTACCTGGGTCTTGTTTGGTAAGCTATGGTAGTCTGCAAGTGCCTGCGCTTGTATAAATCTGCTGTCATGCTGGTATCGGAATGTTATTTAGGACCTGGGAGTGAATCCTCAAGCATGACATCATCATAGTCGAAACAAGGTTTCAATAAGGCCCTTTTACACTCTGTAAATAATAAACCTACATTATAGCATTATTATGTCTAAGACATTATTATGTCTTAATAGATAGTGATCTCCAGTTGGCCAGTAATATGCAGTTGACTTAAAATATACAGTCAATGTAATTATATTCTAATGCCTTGATACAGACTTGTGTTTTCCTTTAAGAATGTAAAGGAAGACGGCCATTTTTTCATATTTCAAACATTTATTTATTTATTTATTTGAGACAGAGTCTTGCTCTGTCACCAAGGCTGGAGTGCAGTGGCACCATCTCCACTCACTGCAACCTCCGCCTCCTGGGTTCAAGCAATTCTCCTGCCTCAGCCTCCTGAGTAACTGGGATTACAGGTGCACGCCACCACACCCAGCTAATTCTGTATTTTTAGTAAAGACAGGGTTTCATCATGCTGGCCAGGCTGGTCTCGAACTCCTGATCTCAAGTGATCTGCCTGCCTCGGCCTCCTAGAGTGCTGGGATTGCAGTCATGAGCCACCACGCCCAGCTGATATTTCAAAAATTTACTCATTACACTTTATTTTCAGTGTTTGATGCACTGAGATTGTGTGCACTTTCAGTCTTGCTAAAATTTTAGAACACAGACAAAACACTAGAAAAGTAAGTTTAATGGGCCCCATGACCAGAAATTCTAATTCTGTAGGCCCTGCCTGGGACCCAAAAATCTGAATATGCAATCACATCCCAAGTTAGCCTTTTACTTATTATTCAATTGTTCATTTAATAAACTCATTGTGGCAAATAGCAATGGTAAAAAAACAAAGTACGTCCTTTCATGAAGCCTTGTAATACATAAATAAAAAGATATAAAATGCTTGGAAGTAATAAGAGCTATGAAAAAAATAATAAAGCGGGGTAAAGCAGATAGCAAGGAATGGTGGATGAGATAACAAGCAATGGGATATACAGGAAAGGCCTCCCTGATAAGATGATGCTGATAAGTGGCTCAAGGACCAAACTTTGAAGAAATACTTTTTTAAAAACAGGCTAAGAAAAAATAAAATTGGTGCCTCGCTTCTCAGCTTGAACTTGGGGTCAGACACTTCATATATTTTCAAATTTCCAGTTTATCTTTGTGTTTAACTGTTTGTTCGTATTTCTCTGCAATTCCTATCTCCTGCCCCACTCCCACTATATCACACACACACACACGCATGCACACACAAAGCACACGCACACGCGCGTACACACACACACGCACTACAGATACACATACTTTTATTAGAAAGACATTTGCAGGCCAGGCATTGTGGTTCATGCCTGTAATCCCAGCATTTTTGGAGGCTGAAATGGACAGATCATTTGAGCCCGAGTTCAAAGCCAGCCTGAAATATGGTGAAATTCTACCTCTACAAAAAAATACATACATGGTGGCATGTGCCTATAGTGCCAGCTACCCAGGATGCTGAGGTGGGAGGACCACCTGAGCCCAGGAAGTCAAGGCTGCAATGAGCCGTGATCAAGCCACTGCACTCCAGCCTGGGTGACAAAGGGAGAATCTGTCTCGGAAAAAAAAAAAAAAAAAGATGTTGGCATACGTTTAAAACAAAGGTGTATGATAATTATAGTACATTCTTTATAAAAAAAAAAAAAAAAAGGACTTAGTTAATAACAATGTGATGAAATTGCCAAAAAGTTAGTAACCTTAGGGTACAGATAAAGAAGTGTGACATCTAGAACATGAGATGCAATTGTCTCACTTTCATTTGTCCCACTGAAGCAACACCTGGAAAATTGTATCCAAGTGTAGGTGCTTCTATTTAAAACGGATTCAGACAAGCTGAGCTTTATTCAGAGGCAAGGTCCGAAGATGGAAGAAGGGACTGACATTATCGCATGGATGGAAAAGCTGAAGGAGCTGGAAATGTTTTTTTTTTTTTTTTTTTTTTTTTTGAGACGGAGTCTCGCTCTGTTGCCCAGGCTGGAGTGCAGTGGCGCAATCTCGGCTCACTGCAAGCTCCGCCTCCCGGGTTCACGCCATTCTCCTGCCTCAGCCTCTCCGAGTAGCTGGGACTACAGGTGCCCGCCACCAAGCCCAGCTAATTTTTTTGTATTTTTAGTAGAGATGGGGTTTCACCGTGGTCTCGATCTTCTGAAGTCGTGATCCATCCGCCTCGGCCTCCCAAAGTGCTGGGATTACAAGCGTGAGCCACCACGCCCGGCCTGGAAATGTTTTCTTGAAGAAAAATATGGCTCAAGTAAGATATCAAATCTATCTTCAAACATGTGAAAGTAATAGAACAGGGTTTCGATTTTAATTTACATGGTTCCACAGGGGAGAACTGGGGAAAACAAATGAAAATTCTTGAGAGAGAGATTTGAGGCTCCTACAAACATAACTCCAAGCTTGGACTTGAAAGCCCCAAGAGGGAAAGATGTGGAAGTAGATGTTGGCCACAGATTGCAATGGCAATACCCAATGGTTGAAGGGAAGGACATCTGAGGTCTTGTTGCCTAAAACAACCTGTTAACACATGACTCATAATTATATGATTCATAATAATATGATTGATTTCCCCAAGAAACAATATTCTCTCTTAATCTGAGAGGCCTTTCAAACCAGAAGTCATGTTGCTTCTGCCTGACAGCCAGCCATGCGGGAGCAAGTGAACATTTTAAATTGATGCAGTTAGCCATTAAAAGGGCCCTGCAGGTGTTTTCAAGGTTTGCTCCCTCCTTTTGAGACTTTCCTCTTTCAGCCTTCCTGTGTCACCTCCCATGTGGCCCCACAGTTATGTAAACACGTCCAATCCATAGAACATGCATTCTCTTCCGGAGCCATTCAAGCGGCAATCTCCAGATTCCATCTTCTCCTTCAAGATGAGACAATGTTAACAAAACAAATAAATTCAATGATTTCTTCACCTATTTAAGTGACATGATTATGATTTTTTTCATATCTGTGCACTACTTGCACTTATTTTTAATTGGCTTACTTTTCTATTTAAATTAAAATATCTTAATATGTTCTCCACTGCTATAAATGGGAAATCAACACGACTTTACATAAAAAATACATGAATTGAAACAATTTTAAATAGATCTGTGGCCAGCTGCATCTCTGATTTTGAGGTTTGCTGTCTCTTTATGAAAAAGAGATCCAGGCACAGTGGCTCACACTTGTAATCCCAGCACTTAGGGAGGCCGAGGCAGTAGATCACCTGAGGTTGGGAATTTGAGACCAGCGTGGTCAACATGGTGAAACCCCATCTCTACTAAATATGCAAAATTAGCCAGGTGTGGTGGTAGGCACCTGTAATCCCAGCTACTTGGGAGGCTGAGGCAGGGGAATTGCTTGAACCCAGGAGGCAGAGGTTGCAGTGAGCCAAGATGGTGCCACTGCACTCCAGCCTGGACTACAGAGAAAGACTCTGTCTCACAAAACAAAAACAAAAACAAAAACAAAAACAAAAACAAAAAAAAGAAGAAGAAGAAGAAGAAAAAGAGATGGTGTTAAAAATTAGCTATAAAATCATGATAGCACAAAACCGGCCTTTGACTCTACCTGAAATATTGAAAGAATTAAGGGAAAGAGAACTAAAATTTTTTTTTAAATGCTTTATGTAAGTCTATTATTTAATTATATCTTAGATTACATATAATCATTTGATATCCCTTCAGTATTATCCATCCCATAATCTGGGATATACTGAACTAAACAAAGCAAATGCCTCCATATTTGAGGTGACATGAAGCCATACCCTCTAAAGATACACAGTGGACAAAACTTTAAGGAATAACTAATTAGAGAATATGAGACACCATGGAAAATCCATGGAGGAGGCATCTTTAATCCTTACATATTAGGTATCCCCTTGAATGGGAATTTCCATGGAAAGGCACAACAGAAATACACAGACACGTGTCTTTGCTCCTAAGCAGCCCCATTTTGCCCAGATTCCAGGGCTGGTAACATAATGTTGTCTGATTCAAATCATGCCATCACTCAGTCATCCAAAGAACATATTTAGCAACTACTGCATGCTAAGCAAGCTCCCGGGCGCTAGAAATACAATACCAAAAAGATACTTATGAATCCTCCCCTCGTTCCCAAGTTTTCTTGGGAATTTTATGGGCCAGGATGACTAATACAACTCTCTAAGCCAGGGTTTCTCAACCTCAGCATGATTGCATTTGGGGCAAGATAAGAAGGCATTCAGTTGTCCTGTGTGTTGCAGAACATGTAGCAGCATCTTTGGCCTCTACTGACCAGGTGCAAGTCTCTCCCTCATTAGTGTTAACAGCTAAAAATTATTTCCAAATGTTACCAAATGCTCCTGAAGGGCAAAATCACTCCTGGTTGAAAACCACTACTCTAAGGCCTTTTTCTCTGGTCCAAACCAAAGGTACTGAGTTGTACAACTCTAGATAATTCTATCCATATTTATTCTATGTTAAGTTACCACTTAGAGTGGTGCAATAGCTGTACATCACTCAAAAGGAGGAACTCTGCTTTACCATGCTATAAGTAAAAATTGCATGCTATGGTAATATACAATAATTTGGAGATTTCATGAAGTGCCAGAATATAGACTACCTATCAAAGTTGTACTATATTTTTAAATTTCATTTATCAGTATTGTTTCACTTTCATGTTTCATCTCTTTGTAAGGCACACTTATGCGTACACAGAATCATGAAACCTCCTTATTTTGTTTAGAATATGTTTAGCTCTAAGCAGAACTCAAAGTGAGGAACAAAAGGCATTATTGATGGATGCTGCAGATAATTATAGGTAACTCAGTATTCTTTGGGGAATGGGAGCATGAATCCCAGGAATTTTAGAAAGTTGAAAGTGTGGAATTAGGCAAGGTAAGAAATATCCTCAATCCACAGACACCTTCCTTTTAGATAGTGTAACAGACTGATGGTTCACCACCCTAGTTGTCTTACAGGACAATGGGTAGACATTAAAAAGAGTGACTACCACAACAAACAAAACAGCTACCTGGGCTCCACCCACTGAGTTAGAGTATGTGTCCAAGGATCCTTAGATCTAAAATATGCTACGGGCAATGGTAATAGGCAGTCAAAGGTGAGAACTACTTTTCTAGGTTGTCAGGAAATACTAGGAAAAAACTATGCAAGAAAATAAAGCTTGAAGTACCCAGATGATCCATTTATCTTTGCATTTTTCAGATTTTAGATACCAACTTGCATCCACTGAGCTACCAACTTGCATCCACTGAGCACAGATACTTGCCCAAAATGGAATAAAAATCCTTAGTATTTAGACTTTTTCCCACACATATAGCAGTACAGCTTAGTGTGCATGTATGTATACACACACACATACAAAGACACCACCCGTTATCAAACAAAAGGTTGTCAACAGTGTCTATCTGTGCCTCTCTGTGACCTAGAAGTTACTGAATTCTAAGTTACTTGAATGATCTCTAATTGTAAGTCAGTACAGCATAGAAATCATAATCACTTAAAATGTCTGGAAAGGTTTTTATGATCACATGAAACTCTAGGAAATCTTCCCTGTTGCCTTTGAATCCTAGCAGCTGGGACTCCAGTCATTTCAGTGGATAAAAAAGAGACTTTTTAACTACAAACAACTGACTAACTGCATAACAACTCTAACTCAAAACATCGTTTTGCCAGAATGCAACCACTTTTTGAGACTATAATTATAGTAGGAAACCAGTGAGCAGGTTAAGAATGAAAGGGTATATGAATAACATTCTGAAAGGAAAATTAATCTTTCAAGTCTCGAATTCAAATACAAATTCATGGAGCAAAAATAGGCCCCAAAATTCAGAACAATTGTAGCTAGAGATGGAGAAAGGCAAATCCTGGTATCTGAGGAAAGGGTAGAGATAATAGGAAATATAAGTTTGGCTTCTTTGCATGATGGTAGGGTTTGAATGCATCCCTTCCCAAATTCAAGTGTTGAAACTTAATGGTCAATGTGATAGTATTAACTGGTGGGCCTTTAAGAGGTGATCGGGTCAGAAGGGCTCCTCCCTCACGAATGGGATTAAGGCCCTCAGAAAGGCCTTATAAGAGGCTTCATGCAGGATTTAGCTAGCTTGCCTTTCCACTTTCCACTATGTGAGGCATGGCTACCTCCACTCTGAAGGAAGCATCAAGAAGGCCCTCACCAGATGCTGATGCCTTGATCTTAGACTTCCCAACCTCCAAAACTGTGAGACATAAATTTCTACTATCCACAAGGTATCCAGTCTGTGGTATTCTATTATAGCAGCACAAAAGCACTAAGACACATGGCTTATAAGGCCCTGCATAGTCTGATGTCTGCTGCCCTGACAGTCATCTCATCACCAGCTCCCTGTGTCCCAGCTAAAAAGCCTATCTTTAAGACCCTAGAAAATACCTAGCCCTTTCTCAAATAATACCTTGGAACTATACTTCTCCCAGTTTCAGTGGTATCAGCCCACTTTACCTCCTTAGAGAGACCATGTCACTAGCTTGGGCAGAGATCTTTGAAAGTTACCATAGCAGGTTGGTTTCCCTGGGAAGAAGAGTCTTGTTTATTAGTGAGGGATGTGAGATCAATTTATGGGAAAGAGGTGTTCTGAAGCAGGAGTTGTCTTGAGCTGAGCTGATGATGTTGGGCCTTTATAGGCATTAGATGTGGGCTTCCCTGGAAAGGGGACATGACATTGCACAAAGGAGTACTATCTTCCACTGAGGCAATCCCTAAAAAAGGGCTAACACGTAAGTGCTGGCTAGTGGATGCATCCCAGCAGGTGGGAAAGCAGCTAGCTCTCAAAGGTTGGTCTGAGCAGAGAACCAGGAGGCCACCAATTTGACTTTAGCTCTTTGTCCCTCCATTTGTGCATTTGTAAAATGGAGATAATACCATAAAGTTCAAAATGTATATAATATCTAACATGATGGCTAGCTCAGTGTAAGTTGTCAATAAATGTTAAATTTGTGTCCTTTTCTAGTCTATTCAGGAAAGAATACAGATGCAATTTTAATTCAGGAGCACTTTTAGAAAAGTGTCACTTTCTTTCTCTTTTTATCCATTTATTCGTCCAGTATTTACTGAGAACCTAGTAGGTGGTAGAGGTTTTCCAACACCTGAAGAAAGAGTGCTGCAAGTTTTTGCCCAAATAGAGCTTACATTTTAGTAATTGGAAGAAAGAAAATAAACATATAAATAAATAAGTAGGCCGGGCGTGGTGGCTCATGCTTGTAATTCCAGCACTTTGGGAGGCCGAGGCGGGTGGATCACGAGGTCAGGAGATCCAGACCACGGTGAAACCCCGTCTCTACTAAAAAATACAAAAAATTAGCTGGGCGTGGTGGCGGGCGCCTGTAGTCCCAGCTACTCGGAGAGGCTGAGGCAGGAGAATGGCGTGAGCCCGGGAGGTGGAGCTTGCAGTGAGCCGAGACTGCGCCACTGCACTCCAGCCTGGGCGACAGAGCGAGACTCCATCTCAAAAAAACACATAAATAAAATAGAATAAATAAATAAATAAATAATTAGTAAGATACTGTTGTGAGTAATACATGTTAACTTGAAGAACAAAAAAATGTGTCTTTTAAGATGTTGTATTATTGGATTACATTAGTGGGTCATAGGAACCCAAATCAAACTAAACTAAACTGAGTTATGGAACTTTATTGGCCCGCATACAAAAACTACAGAAAAGGTAGAGAGGGAACCAGCCACAGGGATCCCTGGATCCAGAAACCCAAACACCTCTGAGACTATCTTGCTTATTCTTGTTTCTTTCTTGCTTATGTACTGGTATAATTCTCTGATACCAGCTCTGTTACTTCAGCATCAATTCAATAAATCCTCAGGTGAGAACTCTAAACAACCTAACTTACATTAACTGTCCCATCCTCTGTAACTATGGGGCTAAGGGAGCATAACTGGTTCATAATGAGATATGTCACAGCCATGGCTAGGGCAATAAAAGTATTGTTAATAATAATATTGAGCTTTTACCATGTATAAAATATAGTACAATTATAGAAATGTGGCTATTAAAAATAAACTCTGTAACGACTAATATTTCCTCTTTACTGATGAGAAATTAAGGCTCATAAAGATTAAGTAACTTGTAAAAGCACACATTATTAGTAAGTATGGAAGGTCAAATTCAAGCCCACTTAAATCACCTCTCCAAAGCATATGTTCCTAACTACTAGATAATTAGGTCATGCTAATGTTGATTTCTATATAGTTATATTATAGTAACTATAATTATTTAATTACCTTAATTAATCCATGCTAATCAGTCTTCCACCCAAAATGAAAGCACGATAATTGGACATTCACTAATGAAAAGCATATCTATACATAGGCTAACAAAATGGGAAATATTATAAGAACAAATGGAAGGGTAAATGAAAATAAAATACCATTGAATGCTACAATCACTGAAGACAATCAGACCATCAGGCATTTAACCAGATTTAATTCATGTCAGCACTCTTTCATTTGATTGGGTAGGTTCTGCCTTACCTTGGAAAATCAGTAAGGCAATGCGAAATAAGAAGTTAGAATATATGACATATGAGATCTAATTTTCACTCGATAAATATACAATCAAACTTGAATAAATCAATGGCCTAGTTTTCTAACCTATAACGTAAGGACAATAGCACCTCATATACCTATTTAATATATTCAATATGTGTTTCCTAAGGTAAAAATAAAGATAAATATGAAAGCACTTAAGAGCATTTATTAATCAAAACATAAGAGTGAGGTTTTAAAATACCAAAATAGAAATATATATATATCTGGATACTTTCTTAAATCTGTGGCTCTACAAAGAAAGATTAAATGTTTAACATAAATATAATCAAAAGCAGGCTTTGTATAGCTAAAACAATAGTAATTTAAGTGAAATATAAATAGAGTCAAGAAGAGGCTCCAATCAAACTAAATATCTTTATGTTTAAATAAGTAACAAGGTGTTAAAAATAGTTTTCCCTTTTCTAGATTTAGAAATGTAATAAAATTTTACTTTGGCCACAAGAATCTTTAAAAGATTATTCTATATTTTATAAGAAACAAGTAACATAAATTTCTGGTGGTCTCTAAGATTGTGGTGGTTGGAAAATTTAACCTTATGGTTGGTTTACTATCAATTGATTTTGCAGTCCTTGGATTTCAATTTCCAACTCAGCTTGATATTTTTAGTTGAAAAACTGAATTTGTTTTAAACAGGACTGTAAAAATGTGACAATTACAAAAAGAATGATTCGAGAAACCAACCATAATGGGAAATTAAACATCCCACTAAAACACTTTAAAGGCTTTTAAGTAGAAGAAATATGTGCTATAAAATTTAGTCTAAGATAATAGAAATTTCTAAGTGTGGATTAAACAAATATAAGTAAAATCGCTAACAAGTGGAATTATGCCTCTTTTAAAAAGTCTACTTTCCAAAAACAACACTTTTTCTAACTTTCCAGGATATGGGCTTCCCATGATATCTAGACAGAAATTTCCAGCTTTACATTTGCTTGCAAAATCGTGGAAATGTAGAGCTGGAAGAAATCTTGAAACCATTTAATCCAACATCCCCCATTTTAAAGAAGTGTGAAATTGAAACTCAAAGAGATAAAATGGTTTGCCTAAAATCACATTGCAAGTCAGCGCTATGTTGATGACACTGACAGCAAACATTACTCGAGATGATTAACTGAGATAAGGACTATGAGCCCACTTTACAGATTAGCAGCCTCAGGTTCAGCGAGGTTGACTAGTTTGTCCAAATCTTCAACCGAAAAGTTGCTGAGTTAAGGCTGGAAATCATATTTTTCTGGAACTAAAATCCATTCTCAGTAAATTATCTACAGCACTGTCTATCCTCTGCCTGATAGGTGGAATAATTTTTTACCGCCCCAGCACAGATGGATTCCACATCTATCTCAAGAAAAATGAAAGCATTCTAATAAAGTTCCCAATCAAATGGATCCTTCTAGTCTTACTTTCTGGTTTAGTTTACTTCTCATCTCTGATCAGGCATTTGTTGCTCAGAGAAGCCTTCTCTGACCACCACAGGTCAAATCACCATATTCTAGCACTTATTAGAGCAGCAATTTTACATTTGTTTGCATTATAACTTGAATAACATGTCTGCCTGTATAAGATTATAAGCTTCATGAGGATAAGAACTGTGTCTCTCTTTGTTTCCGACTGTATCTTCAACCCTGTGGCTCTTAACAGCCACACAAAAACAATTGTTGAATAAATGCCTTTGAAAATGCTTAATTCCTACAAACTAACAGGGCACCCTATAATTAGACAACTAGAAAGACATTTGATAAGATGATTACTTTCATTTTCACTGTCATTTTACACATGACACAGGTTTAAAATGTCATAAAATATACAAAGCATAATGACAGGAGAATATAATAAATAGGAACTGAAAGAGATCAGAATATGTCACCCCAAAATATGCCGCTTTGGCATAAGGTTTACTTTGAGCTGAAGGCAGTCAGCAAGCAGCAAACACAGAAAGAGCTCTTTGCCTCCCCACTATAGGCCTAAAAGGAGGACATACATTTCCTTTTGTGAGGGTCTTCCCCCTTCCCACTGCTGTACCAGGAGGACAACCACTATCACTGGAGATAGAAACTCAGTACTGAGATAGACCTGCACACACAAGTCTTACTAAAAATAACCCTTATCTTCCACCAGGTTTGCCCATATACTTAACTTCCCACAATTAACTGCTCCTAGAAGCCTAAATCTCTTTTCCTTTGTCTTGTCACTTCTACACAATTTATCACCCTTAGTTAAAATGGTGTACAAACCTGGTCTAATTGCTTTTTTCAGTTTTCACTTCTTTACTATGACATCCTCTCTGCATGTAAAAATTAAATTACTAATATCAAATAAAATTTGTGGCTTGTAATCCCAGCTATTTGGGAGGCTGAGGCAGGAGAATTGCTTGAGCTCAGGAGTTCAAGACCACCCTGGGCAACACAGTGTGACCCCATCTCCATGAATATAAAAAATTAGCCAGGTGTGGTGATGCATGCCTGTAGTCTCAACTGCTCAAGAGGCTGAGGCAAGAGAATCATTTGAGCCTGGGAGATCAAGGCTGCAATGAGCTATGATTGCACCACTACACTCCAACCTGGGTGACAGAGTAAGACTTGTCTCAAAAAAAAAAAAAAAGTACATTTTTTTTCCTATTAATCTGTCTTTTGTTAGTTTAATTCACAGGCCCCAGGTACAGATTTTAAAAGAATAGAGAAACAGGATTTTTTTCCTCCCCATATAATATTCATACAGAGTTAGGGAGCTGGCTATATTCACAGTATGTACTGAAACAACAAAAAATACATAAGGCTTGATATAACTGGTTAACAGGAAGTTTACAATTAGTATGTTAGCATGGACCAAAGTCTGTGACCAACTTAAATTCAATAGGCAATAGTCTCTCAAATACACAATTATTTACCTGCTGTTTGCAACTGTGAAGAGAATCTTAACGTATGCATTTGAAGGGCTACAAATAAAGGGAAGCAACTGCAGCAAAAGGCACTGCCTAATAATGTCTGTTTGCAAATAAGTTACTTAAGCCAATAGTGCCAGTTTCTCACTCTTTCGAAGGTAGAACTCAAACACGCCATAATAAAATTCATTCTCGTTTTTCTAATAATGCATGCTATCCTTAAGAAAGGCAGATTATATTGCACAGGGTTCTTAGTGAGCTTTGATATGTTTCTTCTTTTTTCCCCTTTCTTCTTTCTGATTTTTTTCCCTCCTTTAGGGTGGGGATGTGTGGTAAACGTGAAGTCACTAATCTTTGATCTTTGTGCATGAGGCTTCCTTCCACTGCAAATCAATTATGACAGAGTAAATTAGCTTTTGATCAGAGGCTCTGATTTACTTTTTAATTCCCTGCTTCATCACTAGGCTCTGAGATGTGTCTGCTCTTTGCCCTCTGCAGTTGTGTTGGTGATAATAGTGATATATTTCACTGGTTTGCTTCCTTTCCAAGGCCTCAAATATCTGCACACGTGTGCAATCCAATAAAATCCACTGTTTAGAGGAGATGTCTGTGATTTGTGTCAATGTTTTACATGGTATTTTTCTCCAACAAGAATTGCCTTAGGGCAAAAATAGCATTTTCTTGAGGAAACACAATTTTCTCCTTTCATTGGATTTTGCTCTAAGTTATTTGTTTAGCTGTGCTACATATTTTCATGGACATTTTATATGTGCAGTCTGTCATGTTGCTACTTGAACAGTCCTTTTAAATGTCAATATAAGATTAAAAGTGTCTGCTTATTAAAGAGATCACCCAAGTTTTGCTGGGTTTCAGTATCTTTTATTCTTTAATAATTTAATGTCATTATAGTGAGTCTTTTCTCTGCAATGCAGGAGCAACTGAGGAACCGTTTTCTTTTGATGAAATGAATCTGCCTTCTGAATTTGGAAAGAAAGAAAAAAATTAACTTAAAAAAAGGCTATGAGGATTGAGCTTGAGCCTATTAAAATCTTACAAACAAAACCAGATGGACAGAGGAAACTTTTGGAAGTAATAAATACATGTATTACCTTGATTGCAGTGACAGTCTCATGAGTCCTTGGATATGTCAAAATTCATCAAATTGTACACATTAAATATGTCCTTTGTGTATCAGTTATACCTCAATAAAATTATTAATAAAAACCAATAGACTGATAGTAACAACAAAAACCTACAAAATGATCACAGACCTATGCTTTAAAATGTAATTCTTCATACAGTGCTCATTCTATAATCTTTTGATTTTGAGATGTCATTTTCCTAGTGACTTAAAATCTACCTGTAGCATTATAATGAAATATTTGTATACCTCAGCTTCCCTTTGGAGAACTTACTGAATTTTCATGCCTTGGAAATCAAATTTATTTGTGTATGTGATTTGAGTAAAAGCAACTTCAGTTAAGACTCCAGTTGAAACAAATGTATTTTTGGCACCTCAATACCAAAATTATGTATGCAATTTGGAGGTAATCCAAAGAACAGCTGAGAGAGGATGAAGGGAATGGGGTGTTTGGCTAAGGAAGAAATGTGAGGCTTCTGAATGTCCCCAGAGTGGGTGAACAACAATAAAGGAACATAACAGCCCATAAATATTTAAAAGGTATAGACATCAAATATGGATAGGAATGATTAATTATGGGACAAGGGTATGGAGCTAGTTCTGATGCACTCATATCCTCATATCATGGGAAAGAAAAAAAAAGGATATGGGTTAGCGTCACTGCTGAGGAGCATACAACTTCGATTATTTATGCACAGTGTTCTAGCATCCAGTGGAATCTTTCATCACCTCTGAATGCATCTGAAGAGATGTTGAAAATCTATGCATATTTATTTAACAGAGGTGAACTTCTTGACCAGGGTCCCACTTGGCTAGGTGGGGCTATCAGAGATCTGATAGTTAAGGGAACATTAAGACTCATCAGTAACCACGTTTAAGTGTAAATGGAAACTCTTAGCAAGACTGCCAAGATTAACAAGATCCAGAGAAGCAATCTCAGAACTTCTCAGCACAGAAAGTGTCCAAAAAGTGATCTATCAGGAAAATCTTTCCCTCCTTCTGTTCTTCTCTTTCTTCTTCTTTCTCCCCACCTCTACACTTACAAAGTGTCTAATATGCCCTAGATTGTGTTCCCAGAGGTAATGATGCAAATAAAAATTTAACTTGAACTCTGCTCTCAAAGATGTGTTCATGAGACCAATGTGTAAAGAACTAATTTCAACTGAGCAGGAAGCATGTAAACAGAGCTGGAAGGAGACAGAGGCAAGACCGGTCAAGCAAATTGCATTTGTGCAGTACGTGCAGCTCATTGTCCTGAGAACATTTAAAAAGGAGGATTTGGTTAATCGTGTCCTCCTCAGGGTACAGGAGCCAAGCCCTGGTGTAACTAAGCATTTGAATGGTCTCTGGCAGTAGATTTGTGTGTCACTGGAAAATAATCAATATCTTTATAAAAACTTCACAGACCACCAAGAGAAGGCAGCTGTAACGTCTCATAGGATAGAACTTTATTAAGACTGAAATGAAAATACTATTCTCTCTTCTCTACTCTCTTTAAGTCTTTGACATAAAATAAGTCATCCAAATCCATAAATCAGTACGAGATGCAGTGTGCAGAGGTAAGTACCATCAAGCAGTCTCGGCACATGACCCAAGGTGACCACACAGCACATGTTTTATCATGATCTTCTGCAGCAAAAATGTAGTCTCTGTCATTCAACTACTTAAGCCTTCTGTTAAGATGCATGGATAACATCACCTTTGGATAAATTATACATAGGTGTAGCAACAATTGAAATGTATATATAAATCTATATTCATCTGATAGGCACAAACTCAATCTCATAAGATTTCTAACAGTTAAACTGCTTATTGTGCCCTAAGTTCAGATAAATTTGGGTGTTGAAACATGTAAAAACAAAATTAGTATTCATATGTTGTAATCTAATCAGAGCTTGAAGATTATTTTACTCCATTCTTTTAAAATTCTTGAGAGGCTGGGTATTCTGGGAGGAAATTTCCAAACAAGACATTCTCAAAAGAAAATTGAAGATTAGGTAAATGCGTGTTTGTGTGTGGGTGTGGGTGTGGGTGTTTTATGACTATGATTCCACAAACCCTTCCTGGAACCTGATGGCTGATTTCCCTAGCACAATGAAAACTGATAGTAAGGGAACTTATTTTGTAGAATTAAATAATGATTTCATCAATCACCAAGAGGAACACAAGAAATAAACATAATTCAATAAAATACAGGAAAGAATGCAGGGCTATGAGCAAGAAGGGTGTTTTGCAGGTTACCATCCATTTTCATGATGTCAAGAGACATAATTATTAATACATCATCATGACACAACCACAATTACGGTTTCTCATGGTAGTATGATAATCTCTTTTTTAAAATTTAATACCCTCAGTATTATATTTTGTTCATTACTATCTCAGAAGATTTACCTATGTTTCTTATGAACTACAAATTCATTTAAAGTGAAATCATAAAAGTGTTTTAATGGAATAAATGTATCCCACACAATCATCATCAAAGGAATTGATTAATCAGGTTTTGAGAAGAGTTTTCTCTAAGGATATTAGAATATGCTTCAAACCATTTTTAATGTTACAAGAGACTTGCAGATGCCCTGTGGTTAGAAAGCCTGTATGGAGAACCCCTCTTGGAGAAAGTTCCA
The DNA here is from genome assembly GCF_009828535.3 of Hylobates moloch. NCBI lineage: Eukaryota > Metazoa > Chordata > Mammalia > Primates > Hylobatidae > Hylobates > Hylobates moloch. The sequence continues at coordinate 17,313,189 of NW_026652279.1, read as the reverse complement.
AAGTGAAGATCTAAAAATAGTGGAGGGCAAAACCAATCCAGTGGATGAGAAAAGAGAGCAAACGTTTTTCAAAGCACAAGCACAGTTTCCTCATAGACTTATTCTTGGTATAGCCCCCATTCATTTAGAAGGCTGCTGGGGGTTACTAGGAACCACGTATGCTAACAATGACTAATAAAGTCAAGATGTTCTATATCTTTCCATATTGTCTTCATTATTTTATATTTGTATTAAGGTCCCATTTGCAACAAATGCATAGAAAAAAATTCTTCATGCACCAAGTAATATCTTAATTCTTCTGGAGTGCATATTCTCTTGGTGACATAATGTGTTCTTAAGAAAGTAAGAAAATCACTCTTTCATCATTGAGAAAAAAATCACTCGTTTTTGTTTTTCCTCCAATCATTTTGTCTTTAAAAACTAGTTGTGATACTAATTATTGGCACTTACAGAACCAAACACAATGGTATGGACCAAACCCAGTGCTAATATGCATTATTGTAATAATCTAATTTAAGCTGCACCTGTAGGCAGTTACAACTATTATTCCAGTTTTATGATTTACAAAATGGATCATCAAAATAGATAAATAGCTTACCTAGAACTACATCACTGTGTGTTTAGCCCTCCCTCCAACGTGGACTTTTCTCATTTGTTCCAAACTCTTTGGAATGAGTTATAATTCAGCTTGGTGTTGCACAAAGAACTTGAAAAAACTCCAATCAAGGATTCAGGTCAGATTTCAAATGGATTCAAATTCAAGGAACAGTGATTGAAGCTGAAAGTCGTTCAGACTATGAAGCGTGAGCTCTGTTTACCCCCTGAAAATACAGGTTGTCTCACTGAAACTTCAAGCCTCCTTAGAAGTCAACCTTCTCAAATCTCAGTGGTGAAACTATTTTTTCTATTAAAAATGACATTTTGATAAATATTATAAATAGGCCACTTTCAAATATGCCAACAGGTCAGCCAACAAGAAAAATAACTTTAAGGTAAGGGTTTTGCACTTTCAAAAATAAGCCAGCAATTTAATGGAACTCAAAAAACAAAAAAACCTTCACTATATGATATATCTGGTCCATATCTACGCCAAGACTGTAGTAAAGACGAAAGTTCTGTAATGTCTCCTTATCCTTATCCTGTGTGACTCCTGCCCTATGTACTGCAATAATTAAATACAATCAAAAATGAATGACACAACTGATTAAGGAAAATACTCTTACCGGTAAATTAAGTTCCCCTTAGTTCCACTATGATTTGTTTGCAGTATTGAGACAGGATTATGATTTGCAGTCTACAGCACCTAGGGATAGATTAGAAAGTTGTAATTTTGGAAACAATTATCATTTAAGAAGTCATTTTTAAATTAATTCTTCCATTTTCTGTTTAAAAAACGGATTTAATTTTTCTTTCTCCCCACACCCCTCAAAATTTCCACTCAAATACCTAAGCAATAGTATTGCTCTGTTGCTAAAAAAGGGGTCCTGTGAATTTCTATCAAGGAACAAAAGAAGCAGAGAGGGCAGGCATGCAAAAAGCAGCCACATAATTACACTTCTCATTGAAAACATTATCGATGTGCCTTCTGTCATGAATTCACATACTTTGCAACAGACCACAATTGTAAGTATTTCTACATAGCAGTTCTCCTGACCTGTTTGTCACAATAGCTACTTGCATCTGTCTGATGCTGTGACTAATCTGTCAAAATAAAATGATATAGACCAAAACGAAGAGAGCTTTGTCAGGAAGCATTCAAAGATCAGACCTCTGAACTACAGAGTGAGCATAAGCCTTCATCTCAAGAGGTCATCTCTCACCATGGTTTGCCAAGTCGCCTATCTCTTAAAACATCAACATGTGAAATGAGGGGACTGATTCAACCAATATATCCAATCCTTTTACTGTTCATTCCCAGGTGTCTCAAGGATTGGCTCCCAATCTCAAAAAGATTGCTTAAGCTTGTTTTTGAATGCCATCCCATGAACACGCTTTTAAAAAACTAGATTTTCTATTAGGCATCAGAACAATCGGATTAAGTCAACATTTTTTTGCATACCAGCTGTCATAATTTAATGACTGAACATCATTCAGAAGAGCTAAATTCCATGTAATAATTCTAGCTCATTCTGGTAGAAATTACTAATTAAGGAGATTTATAAAACTACATCTTTGGCCCTAAGAAAAGGAAGGATGGCTGAAAAATTCAAACAACTCATTTCCACTCTGTGTATTATTGGACAATCTTTTTGGCCTTATTCCAAAAGCTATTGCCAAGAAGTTATAAACAGATTGCAATGCCTCCGGAGAGAAACTCACACCAATACACTGAGAAGAATTCCACCCTGGCAAGTAAAAGAAAAGTCATCACTGCTTTCCAATTGACCAAGTGACACACTGCACAGACTCTGCCCTTAATACTTTTGTTTAGTAACCTCATTTCAGCCCCATAAGGCCTACTTCTGACAGAATTATTATTACAAACAGAAATGTTTATGGATGACTAACCATGCGGGAAACTGCATTTAATATGGCTTCTAACCAAAGGGTCCATGGTACGCATTGTTTTAATGTAATTGTGTTCACAGACTTCTGCAGGCTAACAGAAGTTTACCTAAGTAGAAGAAGACGGAACCTGGCTCCCATTTTGTTGAGTCCAGCATCCTATATGTGTTACAACAGTCTGTCAGTGGGGAAAAGAAATAATGCAATGTTTGCATATGTTGATTCAAAATGAGATTTGCTGACCCTGCTGTTCCATTTGCTGAGGTGAACGTTAAACGACTTAATCTAGAATGTTCTTTATCCCAGTGATAAAGAATGCCATGCATGCAGGATCTCCTACAGCCATGGTACCACTTTTATTGTTCTAACATTAGATCTGTCTAAGACATCTCTTCAAAATCCATCAGGTCATGAAGCCACCTCAGGTGGCTCTTCCCAATGGGTCCCTACTTCTTACCGCTGTCAAGGACATTCATGACAACAGAGATCAGTACTTGTGCTGAATCACCCACCACACTCTCACTTAGGATTTTCAAGACAGTTGTTTGGCATTAGGCATGGAAACTGTAGCCATGATCAAACTTATTTGTATGCTCACAGCAGCAGCCTACGCCCACAGAGCTCTCATCTGCTTCCTTCAACTTTAGTTCAGAAGGCATTCACATTAATCATGTATGTAAGTTCCTTGCTACTAATCTAACCTCTCTCTCTCTTTCTCTCTCTCTTTCTCTGTGTGTTTGTGTGTGTGTGTTCTTAGTGTTTATTGTAAATGAAGAATTATCTCTATATTATTTTATTTTATTTTTATTTTTTATTTTTTTTTGAGATGGAGTCTCACCCTGTTACCCAGGCTGGAGTGCAGTGGCACGATCTCGGCTCACTGCAAGCTCCACCTCCCTGGTTCACGCCATTCTCCTGCCTCAGCCTCCCAGGTAGCTGGGACTACAGGTACCCGCCACCACGCCCGGCTAATTTGTTGTATTTTTAGTAGAGACGGGGTTTCACTGTGTTAGCCAGGATGGTCTCGATATCCTGACCTCATGATCCACCCCCCTTGGCCTCCCAAAGTGCTGGGATTACAGGCGTGAGCCAATGCGCCTGGCCAGTCTCTGTATTATTAGGTTTTCTTTCAATCATTCATGTTGTAGGTGCATGATCTCTGGAAAGAGATACACAAACCATCCTTTAGAATGAAACAAGAAATATGGAAATATGCATACATATGTATATATATATATATATATACACACACACACACACACACACACACGTACTTATGATTTTTCATCTCATTTTTAAACATTTCTCTCCTTTTACTCTTTTATGATAAATTTTAGCATACTAGTGTCTCTGTACAATATAGGATATACATATAGTGGAGGGATAGGCTCAAACATTATTAGATAAGGGTATATACACAATACACTACTATAATCTAAGAAAACAACTAATTTTGTTTTTGTTATATTAACATGACATACAGTCCTTGAATTTACTCTAGAAAGCATTTACCCTTTCCCTCACCACCATTGACATAGATACTAACGTCTTATTCTCTGTTATTAGTGAAAACTTGTGTTTTTTTTCAAAGTCCCTTAGTTTCTTTTACTTAAGAGATACAAATAAATATACCCACTAAATGTAAAAGAAAAATGGAGAGGAATATTAAAAAGAAAGTAATTTAAGGCAAAACAACTATTGGGTCCTTATTGGTTGCTTGCTTTATAACTAAGATTTAAAAAGTATGACTGAAAGAAAATATAGTATATGCACAATAAACTAGTTAAATTAAACTCTACTTACTTGAGGCAAAGTAAAAAAAAAAAAAAAAGAGAAGTATACTGGAAGGAGAAACAGAATTTACTGAAGAGCAAGATACATTAAAAACCGGGTTAGGAGGGGACATTCAGCAAACAACCTACCCATGGCTGGTGTAATATGGGAGCTGCGGATCAGTGGAAGTCAGGGTCACTTTTTTTCTGAATATGAGCATGTTGTGACTCTGAAGTTATCGAATATTTGAAAGTAGTACTTTTCACACAACATAGCCTCTACAGCAAACCTCTGACTTCATTAGATGCTCAGCAAGAGAAATGGTGATCTCTTGCCATGCTGGAAGAAAAGTTGGCTTCACAAGACATTTTGAGACATGTCATTTTAAGACATGACTCCTTTCTAAGCTATTTATAAGGTAAATTTCTCCTTATGCACTGAACTGACAACAAATCATAAGTAATTTGAAACTCCATCTAGACAAAATTAACTAAAGGCCTAACAGCTATAAATATTCCTACTTCCTTTTATTCTGTATTTAACATAAGAAATCTTGAGTTCCAGAAGGGCACATATTAGTTGTACCAATGTCACTGCCTGGCACCATAATAAAACGTAATATATACTCTTCGGATAAGGCCGTAATCACCAAAACAGCATGATACTTGTATAAAACTAGGCAAATAGACCAATGGAACAGAATAGAGAACCCAGGAATAAACCCAAATACTTACAGCCAACTGATCTTCTACAAAGCAAACAAAAACATAAAGTGGGGAAAGAACACCCTATTCAACAAATTATGCTGGGCTAATTGGCAAGCCACATGTAGGAGAATGAAACTGGATCCTCATCTCCTACCTTATACAAAAATCAACTCAAGAGGGATCAGGGACTTAAATATAGGACCTGATACCTATAAAAATTCTAGAAGATAACATCAGAAAATCTCTTCTAGACATTGGCTTAGGCAAAGGCTTCATGACCAAGAATTCAAAAGCAAACGCAACAAAAACAAAGATAAATAGGTGGGACTTAATTAAAGAGCTTCTGCTCAGCAAAAACAGTCAGCAGAATAAATAGATAACCCACAGAGTGGGAGAAAATCTTCACAATCTATACATCCCACAAAGGACTGATATCCAGAATCTACAAGGAACTCAAACAAATTAGCAAGAAAAAAACAAACAATCCCATCATAAAGTGGGCTAAGGACATGAATAGAGAATTCTCAAAAGAAGATATACATATGGCCAACAAACATACGAAAAAAATGCTCAACATCACTAATGATCAGGGAAATGCAAATCAAAACTACATCTCCATACCACCTTACTCCTGCAAGAATGGCCATAATGAAAAAATAAAAAAAAAAAAGCAGATGTTGGTGTGGATGCAATGAAAAGGGAGCACTTCTACACTGCTGGTGAGAATGTAAACTAGCACAACCACTATGGAAAACAGTATGGAGATTACTTACAGAACTAAAAGTAGCTCTACCATTTGATTCAGCAATCCCACTACTGGGTATCTACCCAGAGGAAAAGAAGTCATTACACAAAGAAGGTACTTGCACACGCATGTTTATAGCAGCACAATTCGCAATCACAAAAATGTGGAACCAGCCCAAATGTCCATCAATCAACAAGTGGATAAAGAAATTGTGATAAATACATATGATGGAACACTACTCAGCCGTAAAAAGGAACAAATTAACCGCATTCACAGCAACCTGGATGGAACTGGAGACTATTATTCTAAGTGAAGTAACTCAGGAATGGAAAACCAAAAATCCTATGTTCTCACTCTTAAGTGGGAGCTAAGCTATGAGGATGCAAAGGCATAAGAATAACTTTGGGGACTTGGGGGAAAGGGTGGGAGGGGGGTGAGGGATAAAAGACCACAAATTGGGTTCATTGTATACTACTTGGGTAATGAGTGCACCGAAATTTCACAAATCAGCATAAAAGAACTTACGCAACCAAATATCACCCATTTCCCAAAAGCCTATGAAAAAATAATTTTAAAATGTATATATATATACTGTTTAGATGAATTAATGAATGAATGCATTAAAGCTACACATATCAATTAATAGTAGTATTCATAGTTCCTCCACCTTACAGTCACAAGTATGAATGTCATATTTTCATAGAGCATGAGGGAGCACATTACCACCACAGTGTCTGTCGAAAGAGATGCTGCAGCAGAGAAAAAAGAGACAGACAGACTGAAAATACAGCAAGTGTGCACTTACTTGTTGTGTGATCTTAAGCTAATCAAGTAGCTTTTAGAACTCCAGTTGTCTCATTGGTAAATAAGGGACAATAGTATCTGTTTTGCAGAATGGCTTGGAGGAATAGTACTAACATGCAAAAATTGCTTAGCACTGGGCTGAGATCTAGCCGGTGCTCTGTGATAAGCAAGGGGCAACTGCGGTAGCAGCAGCCACATCATTGTCCTGATGATGATGTCCAATGAAGCTGGGAGGGACACTTGAGATCAGTCTCCGGGTTCCCCGTACTTGAAAGTCCCCACTCAACTCAGCCAACAGGAAGAAATCACACAGTACCCCACATGGTAGCATATGAACCCTTGACAGCTGCTATATAAGCCACACGTGTGAGCAGCTACATGCCTTATTCTCACAAGACAAAAAAAAAGGTTTTTTGTTTTATTTTGTTTGTTTGTTTGTTTCAGAAGCCTTGCTCTTGTCACCCAGACTGGCATGCAATGGCGCGATTTTGGCTCACTGCAACCTCTGCCTCCTGGGTTCAAGCAATTCTCCTGCCTCAACCTCCTGAGTAGCTGGGATTACAGACACCCGCCACCACATCCAGCTATTTTTTTTTTTTTGTATTTTTAGTAGAGATGGGGTTTCACCATGTTAGCTAGGCTGGTCTCAAACTCCTGACCTCAGGTGATCCACCCACCTCGGCCTCCCAAAGTGCTGGGATTATAGGCGTGAGCCACTGCACCTGGCCAGAAAGGGGTTTCTTTACAATGTTTTATGCAAGATTTTGAGTTCCTTAAGTCCAGGTCGGGGAAAAATAATCTTATTAATTTTTGCCTTCCTAGTACTCAAGCACAATGGCTGTCAGATTGCCAAATATTGGTTGCTTAATACACATACATTGACAAAAAAATGCCTATTCTACATAGATGTGTGTGCATTTGAGATCAAAGCTGGCTATATTTTATTTTTTCCTTTTAAAAATGTATCTGATCTCAACTGATCTTTAAACACTGCAGATTTTGAGTGATTTTTTAAATTGCTAGAAAAGGCTGTGAGCACCTCAGCTTTTAGTCAATATTTATGTCAATATTCTTAAGAAACTGGGATTGAAAACACCTCTTTTCTGGTCATCAACTAACATTTACCTGACAGGAATCAGTTCTTGATTCAAATCATGGAGGCCCAGACCCTCAAAATGTGTGCCAAAATGCTCAATACAAATTTGAATGACTATATCTTTTAAAAAGGAAAATGATACATGAGGCACATAACATTCCCTAGCTTATAAGCTACTGCAAAAATGAACACACAAACAGAAATTCTTCAATATATCTAACATAAAATGATGTACAATAAAGTAAGAACTAGAAAAAATACGATAAGCTGTTAATGTTGGCTTTTGGGAATTATTTATCAACAAAACCTTATATAGGCAATGTGAAGATGTTCAATTTTTTTCTAAGAACACTTCTGAAAGAGCATTCTAAATAGAAATAGCCCCTATTTCTGATCACGAGTTTTAGCATTTCTTTACTAAATCACAGATATTGACTCTCCACTAAACATCATATGTGATTTTTTTTCTAATCAGTTGAAGACATATTATATGTCAGACGTCATATTTAATAATTTAGGTATAATCTTATGTAATACAAGTACCTTTAATTTAGGTACCACTAACTTTAATTTTACAGAAGATTAAGTGAATTCAAATAAGTTAGGTAAGATTTACAAAGTTACAATGAGAATAAATGTCAGCACCAAGATACGAACCTAATGTGTGTAACCTCAAGGCCTGTGCCTTTATCTAGAGTAGACCCTCTTTCTTATTGCATCACTCATCTAAAGTACTTTGAGAAAAGGACTCCATACTGGTTATACCTCAGTCTTTTACTATTTTTAAGATATATTCAACTGTCTAAAGGAGGCTGTATTTAGCCTGTTTTCACACTGCTACAAAGAACTTCCTGAGACTGGATAATTTACAAAGAAAAGAGATTTAATTGACTCATAGTTCCACATGGCTTGGGAAGCCTCAGGAGACTTACAATCATGGCGGAAGGTGAAGGAGAAGCAAGGGACGTCTTGCATGGTGGCAACAGAGAGATAGAGAGAGTGGGGAACTTCCACACACTTTTAAACCATCAGATCTTGTGAGACCTCACTCACTATCATGAGAAAAGCATGGGGGGAACCACCCCCATAATCCAATCACCTCCCACCAGGTCCTTCCCCCAACACGTTTATTACAATTTGAGATAAGATTTAGGTGAGAACACAGAGCTAAACCACATTAGAGGCCAACAGCGTAATAGAGAGATATTAGCAAAGAATATTCCAAAGCAAGTCAGAGGTCCTAACGAGTTTGATTCCTAGCCATGTCAGTAACACTCCCTAATAATGACGTGTTTCCTAACTAACTGGGGCCTCAGAATCCTTATCCATGACATGAGACTTTTAACTGAATGCTATTTAGAAGGTTTTTTTTTTTTTGCCCTAAAAGTCTATGATTATTTTTTAAAAACTCTCTAATAATGGGACTGAAGGAGGTACAGAGAAAGGCACTACATTATTTAAGACGCTGGGGCCATGGGACTCACACAGAGGAAGATTAGAAACATTAGAAATCTTTAGTGTGGAAAGATGAATATGCAGAACAGACAGACTGAAATAAAATCTTAAGAGACACAGAAAATGTGACTATGTTTTCTATAATCTTGGCCTGTTACTTGGAAGACAGGAGATCATCCAGAAATAAATTGAGGGCAAACCATACACAATTATATTACTATAATGGATCATATATGTCAAAGAAATAAATAGCATCCTAAAAAGGAGAGACATTTGGCCAGTGCAGGCATAGTCTATTCATAGAAATGAGGATACGCATTTCATCGCCACTGCCCAAGAACATCATGGAGAACCAAGACACATTCTCAAGAACACTTCCCTTCCCTATAGGAGGCTGACCTAGAAGGGCCTGGGGCTGATTGATGTCAATAGCACTCAGATACTGGGGTTTTGATCCAGCTCCAGCATGTAGCACACAACAGGTCATCACTAAATATTTTCTTAAGTGAATAAATAAGCTCTGCCACTTACAAGCTGTGTCACTTCGGGAAAGTTAGTTAACTCCTTTTTTTCTGCAGTCAGATGTAGATATGACAAAGCTCCTGAGAAACCAGCTGTAGCCAATTCCAAGCAAGTGGAGCAGCGCCTGAGGCCAAAGGCTGCCACACCAGGTCCAAATCTTTTATCATTCAAACGCTGGTCTTCCCACCACCAATGCTGAGGCAGCCAAACAAACCTTGAGGCCATCTTTCAAGCATGTTGCACAATCAAACCTCAAAACTCAGATCCCAGTGTGTCCGGAATTGGTGGGTTCTTGGTCTCACTGACTTCAAGAATGAAGCCGCGGACTCTCGCGGTGAGTGTTACAGCTCTTAAGGTGGCGCGTCTGGAGTTGTTTGTTCCTTTTGATGTTCGGATGTGTTCGGAGTTCCTTCTTTCTGGTGGGCTCGTGGTCTCGCTGGCTTCAGGAGAGAAGCTGCAGACCTTCGCGGTGAGTGTTACAGCTCTTAAGGCAGCGCGTCTGGAGTTCTTCGTTCCTCCCAGTGGGCTCGTGGTCTCGCTGGCTTCAGGAGTGAAGCTGCAAACCTTCGCGGTGAGTGTTACAGCTCATAAAAGCAGCGTGGACCCAAAGAGTTAGCAGTAGCAAGAGTTATTGCAAAGAGAGAAAGAACAAAGCTTCCACAGCGTGGAAGAGGACCCGAGCGGGTTGCCACTGCTAGCTCGGGCAGCCTGCTTTTATTCTCTTATCTGGCCCCACCCACATCCTGCTGATTGGTAGAGCCGAGTGGTCCATTTTGACAGGGCGCTGATTGGTGTGTTTACAATCCCTGAGCTAGACACAAAGGTTCTCCACATCCCCACTAGATGAACTAGATACAGAGTGTCCACACAAAGGTTCTCCAAGGCCCCACCAGAGTAGCTAGATACAGAGTGTCTACTGGTGCATTCACAAACCCTGAGCTACACACAGGGTGCTGATTGGTGTGTTTACAAACCTTGAGCTAGATACGGAGTGCCGATTGGTGTATTTACAATCCCTGAGCTAGACATAAAGGTTCTCCACGTCCCCACCAGACTCAGGAGCCCAGCTGGCTTCACCCAGTGGATCCTGCACCGGCGCTGCAGGTGGAGCCGCCTGCCAGTCCCGTGCCGTGCACCCGCACTCCTCAACTCTTGGGTGGTCGATGGGACTGGACGCTGTGATGCAGGGGGTGGCGCTCGTCGGGGAGGCTCGGGCCGCACAGGAGCCCATGGAGGGGATGGGAGGCTCAGGCATGGCGGGCTGCAGGTCCCAAGCCCTGCCCCGCAGGAAGGCAGCTAAGGCCCGGTGAGAAATCGAGCTCAGCGCCGGTAGGCTGGCACTGCTGGGGGACCCAGTACACCCTCTGCAGCCGCTGGCCCGGGTCCTAAGCCCCTCATTGCCCGGGGCCGGCAGGGCCGGCCGCCTGCTCCAAGTGCGGGGCCCGCCAAGCCCACGCCCACCCGGAACTCCAGCTGGCCCGCAAGCGCCGCGCGCAGCCGCGGTTCCCGCTCACGCCTGTCCCTCCACACCTCCCTGCAAGCTGAGGGAGCCGGCTCTGGCCTTGGCCAGCCCAAAAAGGGGCTCCGACAGTGCAGCGGTGGGCTGAAGGGCTCCTCAAGTGCCACCAAAGTGGGAGCCCAGGCGGAGGAGGTGCTGAGAGCGAGCGAGGGCTGTGAGGACTGCCAGCAGGCTGTCACCTCTCACCAGCACCAATACCAAATCATGAAACTTAAAAGCCTCACCTCCCAGAAGCCAGAGGCCGTCTTCTGGAGGTGCTAGTCCTCTGTTTCCCACCTTGGAGTATGACGGCAGAGGCATCTCTTGTTTTCTCACTACTATCAAAGATAGTACATCAAAAGAAATCATGTTTGAAACAGTCTTGAAAGCAATTCCCAAAAATGTCAATGTTTTAAGTTAAGAATAAATCAAATAGATAATCTTTTAGATCTCAAATACGACCCAGTTTTGACTTTATATTACTTTCTAATGCAAATAGAGATGGCCTCCCCGGAAGTAGAAGGCCACTAAAATTTGCAGTAGTAATTCGGCAAACAATTTATAGAGAAGCACTATGTTTTCCTATATAGTCCAAAATGTCTGTGATAGTAACCTCAGATATCACCTTGAACTAATGCCTGATCACACCAGTAAATTGCGGGCAAGTTAATACCAATGTCAAGCTTCTTTGGTAATGATAATGGGATACATTATACAGGGCTAACTATAGGCCAGGCACTGTCCTAAGTGCTTTACATTTTATTAACTCATTTTATCCTTACAACCCATGAGGTAGATACTGTTTTGCTTTTTTTTAATGTCCTCATTTAACAATGACCACACTAAGACATAATTGTGTTACATATTGCCTAATGTCACATGACCATTTCTCCAGGATGGAGCTTTATAATTTTGATAACCTTAAATATTGCCGTGGGTGTTATCGCAGCATCAGTACACCTTTAAAGCAAACTCTTGTTCTTTATGGCTGCAAGCTTAGTGACACAAATATTTTTAATAATGTTTAGAAAGCAGAATTATAAATCATTAAGTCACACTGAAATACATATGAAAACTGCCTGGAAGTCTTTTAGGCTTATTTAGGTATGAAAAGATGTTAACATCACTATTATGAAGCCTTTCTGTCCCAGAGCATTGTACAAAGGGTCTTTGTTTATTCATCCAAGAACATATTACTTGACTGTTCTGTGTCTGGCACTGCACTCAAGGCACACCCATGAATGGGGAGCCCTGTGTCCCCAAAATAGGAACTTGTCTAAACATAGCCAATCTCAGGATATTACTCTGTTTCCTGCTTGAGCCATTGCACCTGCTGCTTTGGACTGAGTATTTGCTCAAGTGGCTTTCAACCCCTGACCACCCTCCAAGATCGTGCATCACCAGCATGAGGGCCTCAGAATCCCGTCCTCTCCCAAAGCAAATCAAGAGCTAAACTTTGTTTTCCTTTAAATGTCACTAATTTTCCGTACTTGTCCACACTCCCCAGCTATTTTCAGGGCTGTCTTTGTATTTTAGTCTTGATAACTACGTAAGGTCTCATGCTGCAGTGAACCTTGGGAGACAATAAATAATTTTCAAGTAGTTTCACTCTTTCACCAGCAGAAACTTGCTTTCTACCCATGAAGTCAGGTTGGAAAGGATTTGTAGGAGACAGAAATTGGTTAAGGTGGATAATTGTGGGAGTTTTGTTTTATTATAAAAGTAACAAATGCTCACTCTAGATATTTGGTAAAATACAAATATATATGTATACATACATACACATATACATATATATATACACACACGTATACATAATAAAATGGACATCATCTGTAAAATAATATTTTAGTGTATTTCCTTCCCCAATTGATCCATTAATACTCAACCAGTGCTATAGCTACACTCATATACACACACATACACACATACAGATATGTGTATGAATACATTACATATGTAAAAATCATATGCTGTTTATCTCTACTTAACATTATGAGCATTTTGACTTCTTTAAATATTCTAACATAGATTTTTATGTTCATTTGGCCAGTATGCACAGATCTAGAAATCTAAGTTTGGATTAAACATATTAATATATGACCAAATACCAATGGAAAAATCTTTACTGAGTGTAATTTATAACAATAAAATTTGGGTAACAACCTAAGTGCCCAATAATAGAGAAATAATTAAATATGTAGAACATAGTTACGTATTAGAAAAGTTTATAATTTTAAAAAGTTGTGTTTTTAAAGAATATTGAATGCTGAGACTTTGTATAATATTAGGCGAAATAAAGCACTACAAAATTTTATATAGGATGTGAGCTTAATTTTGCTCATACAAAAAATACTATGTATCAATGTCTACATGAGAAATAACATTGGAAAGAAAAACATCAAATTGCTACCATTGTTTATGGGAGGAAAGTGGTAAGGAGAGATTGAAGATGACTTAATTTAATAGATATATTTTTAATGATCATGCGTTACATTTTTTTGCATCAAAATAAACATGCTAAGAAATAAAAACAGTATTTTCTCCAAAGCCACATAGTTATTTGGTTAGGTAAGTGGCCCAGTTTAGCAAGCTACAAAGGAAAGAATGGCATTCCTACTGGGGTTGGGGGCTGGTATAGAAAAGCAAGAGAAGCAACTCAGAAGCCTAAAAGAGCAGGGCATAGTCAAGAAGATATATGAAATTTGGGAGGCTGAAGATGAGGTGTATGAGGGCAAGCAATAGATAATAAAAAGAGATGAGGCTGAAAAGTTGGATTGCACAGAATGTGAAGAGCCCTAGGTGTCATGCTCAGATAATTAAACTTTATCTTGTAAAAGAAGACCATTGTGGATTTGTAGTAGGAAATGACAAGATCAGATTTATGTGTCAGGAAGATAACTCTAGTTTGGTATCTTTGTATTCTCAGATGCCTTTAAGGTTTCAAGGATGCTGGATGTTTTGATTCATTATGAGAGAAAGAAAAAATAAAAGGAGGAAAGAAAGGACCAAATTGATTTTCCCAGAAATGGTTTGAATACAGCCCTAAACTTAGAGAACAAATTTAAAGTGCTGCTTCATTTCTTTTATAAAAAGGTCTTTGAGTAGAGAAGGAAGTGGAGTAACAGAGAAAATTCTAGACTAAAATGTAAAGTTAAATGAACAGAACAGCACCATATCAGGCACTTACTAGCTAGCCATTTAGCCTACCTCTCTGAATGTCTCTTTCTTCATTTTTTTTTTAACTGGAGCTAACAATCCCTGATTCACTTCACTCACAGGGTGGCAATAAGAATATATAAATGGCAAACTGTGTAACACAGAAAATGTCTAACCTAATGATAATTATTATTTTATAGCTACTCATGAGCAAATAGAAACTTCGATCTGTAAAAATTATCTAAGTACAAACATCTAACTTGTAAAACTGTGAAAATAAATAGCTAATCAGCAGAGCATGAATAAGTGACTCTAATGGCTCTTTAAAAAACCTAAAACTGTTACAAAGGGGCATAGTAAGATGTTCAAAAAATGAAGTAGGCTATAGTTATTGACAGGATCTAAATGTTACCTTAATTATTAAACTTCAAATTTACTATAACAATATGCTAATTATTATAAAGTGCAAGGCAGAAAAAGTACAAATTAATGACAATTCCCAAAATATTGTTAATGAAAATGAAATAAAAATAACTCAGTACAAAGAGCTCCAGGGACAGTGCACAAACACACTGATATACAAAAACAGTTGTATCACTCAAAAGACCAAATTAATAATGTGTAACAACATGCCAATATACAGAATGAGATCGTGATTCTCCTGTGCCTCCTCACAGTGAGGTCAGTAATGGTAGACACCAAAACCTTCTCAGTTAAGGAGATGAATATATGAATTCTAAGCATAACGTCTGGTCAACCATCAGTTGTTGCCATGACTTGCATTCCTGCCAAATATTGATAAGTACATAAATCAAATATAAGGCAATCCAGAGATATTTTTAACATAAGGAGAGTCAAAATGTTGGAAACCATTCATTAAAATAAAATTTATATTGGGCTAGGTAAGCTGAAAGTATAGTTGAGTGTCACACCAAACACATTTAGAGATTAAGAAATAAAGTCTAGGCCGGGTGCAGTAGTTCACGCCTGTAATCCCAGCACTTGGAGAGGCCAAGGAGGGAGGATCACCTGAGGTCAGGAGTTTGAGACCGGCCTAGCCAACATGGTGAAACCCTGTCTCTACTAAAAATACAAAAATTAGCCAGGCATGGTGGCGGGCACCTGTAATCCCAGCTACTCAGCAGGCTGAGGCAGGAGAATTGCTTGAACCCAGGAGGCAGAAGTTGCAATGAACCAGGATTGTGCCACTGCACTCTAGCCTGGGTGACAGAATGAGACTCTGTCTCAAAAAAAAAAAAAAAAAAAGGAAGAAATAAGATTTTAAAACATATACTCCCAATTGAAAATTTCAATGAATATAAACTTCTTTTTTTATTAAAACCAACACTTAGCAGAAAATATAGTTAATCCAGTCTTACTTTGCAAACTTTGAAACTTAGTTCAACTATGCGCTAGGCCTGCTTCAGTTCTCTAGGAAATTGTACATATGCAATTATCTGCTCAGTTCAAGTGGGAAAAGATAAAAGTGGCAGTGGTAATGATGAGGGTGGTGGTGTTAACGTAAAAAAGAGAGGAGAGGAAGGAGGAAGGAAAAAAAATCTGCCTTAATTATGGGAAATCACCAAGGTAATTATTTTTATTTTTTATAAGTATTGGGGAAAAGTGTTCATATCTCCAGTATGCATTGTCTTTCTCCTCCCAGGGAATTTGAAAGGTAGATATTTTACTGCACAAAATTCCTGTTAGACAAAACCGATAGTAAATATAAAGCAACATATAAAATTCATCTTTCGAGTACTTAATACTAAAATAGTAGGACTCCCACTTAATGTGAAAGGAAAATTGGTTGAGATTATCAGGTTAAGGGTTCTTAACCCCATTAGGATCACAAACACATGTGAGCATCTGGGGAAAGCTAAGGATTCTTTCTCCATAAATATGCACGTGCCTTCATGAGCACAATATATTGAACACAGTAACAATAGTCTCAAAAATCATCTCTGATCTGGGCCATTCAAACTACTCACACAAAGTTGAATTGAAAAAAGAGATTGTTCAGCCTTAATTTAGAGAAATAAAGTCTATTGTAATTGCTTAGTAGAGTTTTATTGCAATCTACCTATAAGAATGTAAGAGTCTACATTTTACCACAATGTAACAATGATTTTTAAATTAAACCCTTGAAACAACTATTCATGTTCATTTTACTAGGTTTATTTATAAGTGACAAAAAATAAAATTAATTTACGGAGTAAATTACTTCCTTAGTGTCATACATAACAAGTGACAAAGGTCAAGTGTGGCACCCAAGTATTGTGATTCTAATTCTAGTCCTTCAGTAACAATATTTTAACCCAATTGCTCTGTCCAAAAAAAATGTTTATACTTTCTGAAAGTGGATGTTTAAAAAGGCACAAAACAAAGTCAGTCTTTTACTATGAAAGAAAATAATATTTTTTTCAAGTCATCAGCTGGTGGTTTGTTGTGGATGTGCGAACAGGCTGTGGATGCAGAGCCTTCCTACTTGGGATTTTGTCAGTGTTAAGCCTTTGCTTTCATCTATTCCTGTTTAATGTGAATGACACAAAAGCCAGAAAGAGTCACCACTTCCTTCATCTCTTCACATAATCCAGGCATCATATAGGAGCTTAAAAGACATGTTTTCTTCTCTCCATTATGTACTGAATGCTCAGAATTTATTATACAAGAGATCCTTTGATCCTTCAGAAACAAGCCCTTTTTGAAGCTCTGGTAACAGAGTGTTTAAAAGAGTTCTTCCAGTGGGGGCCAGTTGGTCACTCAGGACACATTTTAAGTACCCACTTTGTACAGAACCTTATTGGGCCTTTATAAAATAGAAACTCATGGGGATAAGGAGGAGAGAGGATCCACCCTAAACAAAACAAAGCAAGAGCTGAACAGACAAGGAGATGTGACTCTTCCCCTTTGAGAGACCACGTGCTCCAGAGGGAGAGAAATTTTATCTCATGAAGGCTGAGATGAGGGAATAGGTGGTGGGGCACAGACAGATAATTGATTTTCAAGTTCAAGGCAAAACGAATTTAAAGATTAAGTTCTAAACTGTGCACAGTCAACATTTTGTTTTGTTTTGTTTTTTCAAAACCAAGTAGGAAAGTATCAAGTCCCGCTATAAAGATTCCACTGAAACCTCAATAGGCATTTCATAATCCCACCAAGAGTGGATAAAATGTAGTAGCTGAGTGTTGAACTAAGCTATTATGTGGTAAATTCAAACAAAAGATTCCTTCCTCTAATTCTTCCAAATACACAAGTATTTCTGGAAAATACTAAGCTACACGTTGTGGAAAATGGACTGAGTTCTGCATAGCCAGCACTTCTTTTGGTTCGAGGAATGCAGTATTGTCAGGTTGTTGCCTGCATTGATTATTCACTTAGCATACCTGGAGTGGCTGCAACTGAATTTGTTTCTGTATTTTAGCAAAAGATTTGTGGCAACTCATCAACGGGAGCATGGGGAAACTGGCTGGTCAGAGAACCTTTTGTGAATGCCATTTTCTCCTGCCATTTTTTACACATCAGTGCTCAAAATTAATGAAGTTACCGAAGGACATAACAATTAGGAAAAAAAGATTATGAAGGATTTTTAATAAATCATATTGGGCATAAAACATGCTAGCAGAAATTATAATTAATAAGAAGTGAAATGTAACACCACCTTAAAATAGAAAGCAGAGTCCCCTTGGAAACAACACATGGGGCTAATGCAAAAATCAATGTTCACTGTGCTGGTTGCTTGCAAAATTACACAATTAATCCTGTGTAAACTAACCTATCAGCAATGCACACTGCAGCGTTGCTGATAACTATTAGGCTGCACAATGTATTAGAGAAAGAGAACCTTAATGAGATCCCATGAGAATCTAAAGATTTAAATCAGTTTTTTTTTCCTTCTGTAAAATATCATTTTTACTCCACTTAGTGGACAATACTTTTTACATCTGATACACATATGGTCAAATCCACCATTAAATCAATCATTAGGACCCAGAAGACATTCTATTTTGAGTTTAAAATATGCTACTGAGCTGATTTCAAAGTAGAGGATTTAGAAATCTACATAAGATGCCACCTTACTTATCTCCCTCATGGAGTTGATAGAAACCCATTGCTATCCCATATTACTGGCCCCTCACAGGGGCTAATGAGCCATTATAAAATTGCTGCGATAACACATTCTCTACCATGTGAAGATATGTGGTCTCATGGGCATTCAATTTATGTTAGTTATAGTCTGCATTATTCCACAGAAGAAAATAAATAGAGATGGAAAGTAACCACTTAGGTGTAGTCATTTAAGAAATATTTCCCCTGCTGTGTGTGTGTGTGTGTGCGTGCACATATTTACACTGAGTGTATGCAAACATGACTACATCCATGTGCAGGGATCCCCTTGAACACTTAATATCTACATAAAAAGCTGTATGCCAAAATATCGAAAAGCTGTATGCCAAAATAAATGAGTAGATGAATGGGTGATGGATAGATAGATAGTCAGACAGACACAGAGATACACAAATAGATGGATAGATAGATGTGGGTGTTAATTGCAAGAAGCACAAGAGAGAAAAAGAAGAGTGCTGTCATCACCTCATAGTCTCCCTTAACAGGCATTTCTGGGCTTCCTTCGCGTTGGCTCCACTCCTGGAAAGACACAGCGCAATACTGTAACAAAACCACTAATGGAAGTGCAAGCAATGAGTGCAGGTATCTCAAGAAGTAGAAAGATGTGAAGAAGTAGGAAGAGGCATCAAGAAGGAACTCCGTGAGGAGAAAGAATGTAGAGTATAAAGAAGAACGATTTGCCTGAAAAGCTGAGAGCTACTGGTAATAAAGAAAGCTGACATTTCTTCTCTGTCAGCATTAAATCTGTAGCACCTGTCCTTCCACACATGCTATTGTCTCCAAAATTCAGTCTATTTTTCATCACTTTTTATTTCTATGCATGCCTTTTGTATTTGTTCTCCACAAGCGTATCACCTATTGTCTTTGAAAATGATATGAGCCTGATAGCCCTCATTTTCATGTAACAGTCATTGAGGATGTTTGAGAAAAGACGAGGTTTTCTGTTCATATGTTTGTCTTCCCTCTTTTTCTCAGAGTCACAATGCTCTCCAGTACTAGGAAATGGCATCACTGGAGCTTGCACACAGGTGTTATTTGTATTCTAGACCCCAACTTTAGATTTCCTTCACCAGAATAAGATATCATTTTTTGTTCCTTGTGTTTCTTTCTTATATAGCTTGTCTATAAAAGGAAAGGAATATTTTAAAAACTACTCTCTGCTTGGGTTTAATAGATGGACATTCATGGGTGGTAGTTACTAAAGTAAAAGTAAGATGTGCATGGGATGGAAAGAAGAGGTGGATAACATTTATGCTTCTTTAAAACCCTGTTGAAATCAACAACTGCTACTTTTTTATCAGGCATAAACATTCATTTTACCTATGAAGACTCCTGATGAAATTATTTACCTGAAGTAATAGGCATAAATTAATCTGCCATGCATTTCAGCTTTTAGTAAAAATTTCCCATTTTCAACAAGAAAATATTTTGACAAGGAATAATATGCCCTTCTTATTCTGTTTTCAAAACTCTCCTATATAAAGTCAACTTAGAAAAGGATCCTTCTTTATCAAATTGTTTGCTAAGCATTGAGAAGAAAGGCAACATTTTGGAGAATGATTAAAAGATTAAAAGATTGGAGAAAAATAAAAAATATAGGTACTACAGGTCGGGCATGGTGGCTTATGCCTGTAATCCCAGCACTTTGGGAGGTCAAGGCAGGTGAATCACCTGAGGTCAGGAGTTCAAGAACAGCCTGGCCAACATGATGAAACCCCGTTTCTACTAAAAATACAAAAATTAGCTGGGCGTGGTGCACACTTGTAATCCCAGCCACTCGGGAGGCTGAGGCAGGAGAATCGCTTGAATCTGGGAGTTGGAGGTTGCAGTATTGCGGTGACCCCAGATCACGCCATTGCACTCCAGCCTGGGCGACAGAGCAAAACTCCGTCTCAGAAAAAAAAAATAATAATAAAATAATAAAATAATATATATATGCGTGTATAATTATATATGAATTATATATTATAATTATATATATATTAGTTATATAATATAATATATAATTATATATTAGATTATATATTAGTATATATATAAAATATTCTATTATATAATACATAATAGAATACAGAATTTTCGGCCTGGCATGGTGGCTTATGCCTGTAATCCCACTTTGGGATCCACGCTTTGGGAGGCTGAAGCAGGTGGATCACATGACACCAGGAGCTCAAGATCAGCCTGGCCAACATGGTGAAACCCCGTCTCTACTAAAAATATAAAAAATTAGTGGGCGTAGGGGTGCGTGCCTATAGTCCCAGCTACTCAGGAGGCTGAGGCATGAGAATCACTTGAATCTGAAGGCAGAGGTTACAGTGAGCTGAGATCGTGCCACTGCACTCCGTCCTGAGCAATGAAACGAGACTGTCTCAAAAAGAAAAAAAAAAAAAGTAAGATTAACCTTTTTTTTTAGACAGTCTCACTCTATCGCCTGGGCTGAAGTGCAATGGCACTATTTTGGCTCACTGCAATCTCCGCCTTCAGATTCAAGTGATTCTCCTGCCTCAGCCTCCCGAGCAGCGGGGACTACAGGTGTGTGCCACCACGCCTGGCTAATTTTTTGAATTTTTAGTAGAGATGGGTTTTCACCAAGTTAACCAGGATGGCCTCGATCTCCTGACCTCATAATCTGCCCACCTCGGCTTCCCAAAGTGCTGGGATTACAGGCGTGAGCCACCATGCCCGGCCATAACCTATTCTTAACTATTCCTCTCTTGATTTTAGATATCTAGAAAAGTACAATTATTGTTTAGTTCCCAGACAGTGGTGGTTTTGTGTGTGTGTGACTATAAGTGTGTGTATACGTGTGTGTAAGTAATTGAATTGTGTTCGAGCCAGCTTTCACTTTTGCTTCAAGAGTTGTCTCATAAAGAAATATAAAGATGTGTTTTAATAATTAATTCTTAATTCTCGCATACTGTTCCTGTGCTTGAGGAAAGTAAACATTAACCCAAGTTCTACCTTATTGGATGTCTCTCTAATTTATATTCATTTTCAAACTTCAAAATATTTAAATATGCTACCTAACTCTAAGGATCAAATAAAGGACAGTTTGTGCAACATTCATCACTTATTATTTGTCTGTTAATCATCTACCTACTGAGGTAAACTGTACACTCTCTGAGGGTAGAGACCATTCTGAGTTGCTCATAACTGTTTCTAAACATAACAGAAAATGTGTTACATACTCAGTGGGCAATAATTATACGTTGAATGAATAAAAGTTTCATTAACATAATCCTCTAGTCTGTAAGTACCTAACGTAGTCCTTTTGAGTTCTTTTTGAGATGGAGTCTCACTCTGTCACTCAGGCTGGAGTGCAGTGGCAAGATCTTGGCTTACTGCAACCTCTGCCTCCTGAGTTCAAGTGATTCTCCGGCCCGGCCTTCTGAGTAGCTGGGATTACAGACATGTGCCACCATACCTGGCTAATTTTTTTGTTTTTAGTAGAGATGGGGTGTCACCATGTTGGCCAGGCTGGTCTTGAACTCTCGACCTTAGGTGATCTGCATGCCTCGGCCCCCCAAAGTGCTGGAATTACAGGCATGAGCCACTGCACCTGGCCTTGAGTTCTTTTAATTGATATTTTTCACTTTTCTATCCTAGCAAACCCTCAATTTGATGAAGCTAACATGGAAACTACCTTTGCAAAATTATGACAATAAATGTATTAGGCCATTCTTACATTGCTATAAAGAAATACCTGAGACTGGGTACTTTATAAATGGAAGAGTTTTCATTGGCTCATGGTTCTTCAAGCTATACAAGCATGGCACTGGCATCTGCTTGGCTTCTGGGTGAGCATCAGGGAGTTTTTACTCATGGTAGAAGGCAAAGTTGGAGCAGGTACACCACATGGTGGAAGCAGAAGCTAGAGAGAGACTTAGCTGGGGAGGAGCCACATACTTTTAAACAACCAGATCTCATGAGTGCTCACTCTCTGTCATAAGGACAGCACCAGGCCATACGGGATCTGTTCCCATGACCTAAACACCTCTCCTACCAGGCCTAATCTCCGACATTGGGGATTACATTTCAACATTAGATTTGGCGGAGATATATATTCAAACTATATCACAGAGAAATCTGACATAGCTTACTCCATCTTGCTTCTCAACTTCAAGCTGTCCTTGGTCATTCCTTGACATAGGCCAAGCTATCTTTGGGAGAAATTTAGTTTATAGTTTAACGTTAAAACAAGGATAAAAATAGCCCTTCTCCAAACTACCCCCTCCTTGTTCAGGGACCAAAACAACCTTTGTAAAAGTAATAAAAGGCCACAAGACTAGGATTATGGGAGGGGCCTGAACTCTATTAGGATGTAGGTATAGTTAAACAATAACCAGCATTGCCCCAGAGGTTACAAGATTTGTAACCTTCCCAATTGCTCCTATAGGTAACATCATTATTGTCAAAACCTAAGATGGGTCTTTGAGGTATTTTTCAGACTCTTGCATTTGGGCAGGCCAGCTGACTCCACCCGGATCTGTGACTCATACCAAGGAACTAATTCAACCAGTCCTGGAGCTCCCACCCAAGAACTGACTTGATGTAAGAAGACAGCTTTGGCCCCTATGATTTCATCCCTGCCCCAACCTATCAGAATTTCCCATTCCCTAGCCCCCTCCCTACCAAACTATCCTGGAAAAACCTTAGCCTCTGAGCTTTCAAAGATGCTGATCTGAGTAATAAATAACTCCAGTCCTTCTGCTTGGCTGGGCCTGCAATTATTAAACTCTTTCTCTACTGCAATACTGCTGTCTCAGTGAATTTGCCCTATCCATGCAGTGGGCAAGAAGAACCTGTTGGACAATTATAATACAATTTTTGATACTTCACATGGATCTAATGTTAACAACTGCAGTAAATACATAGCAAGTCTATATGCCAAAATAATAATTTATTTAATAATTGCAACAACCTTCTGAGATAGGTCTTATTCTTTATTCCTTATACAGTTACAGTTCTGACAATGTGCCAAAACTGACCACATTCTGAATAGTAAATTACTCTAAGAATAAAAGATGGTATAGTCCTCACACAAAAGTTATCTTACCTCCATAAGATAATATTTAGAGGACATTTACCTTCTAATATTAACTTCATAGTGCAAATTCGTATTCCTATAACACTTCACTTAAGTATCATTGTTTTATATCAGATAGAGATAGTGACATTTCACCCAAATGTCACTTAATTTTATGGATATTTCAACCAGAAAAGAGTTTAAAGCGTGGAGCAATTGATTAAAAAATGACCCCAAAGATGTTCATGTCCTAGTTGCTAGGACCTGAGAATATATTACCTTACATTGGAAGTGGGACTTTGCAAATGTGAGTAAGGTGATTCAGGATTTTGAGATGGAGACATTATCCTGGATTATGTGGGTGGGCCAATGTATAACAAGCGTCTTTACACAAGAGAAGCTAGAGAGTCAGAATCTGAAAAGGTGTTATGAGGACAGAGCCCAGAAAGAAAGGGAAATTGGAAGATGCTATACTGCTGGCTATAAAAATGAAAGATGGCACTAAAAAAACACAGAGAATTTCCCCCCAAAATATGGTTCCCTGGATGTAATGAATTAAAATCCCTTAGAAATCAATATGCCTTAGAAGAGACTTTTCCCCTATCTTCATAAAAATAGGATGGATCCACCAAAAAAAAAAATTGTTTTTCCTTCCCTTCCCTGTTACTTCATTATTTATTTCAAGACAGGAGTGAAAGAATGTATTCAGAACTGTCACAGTCTTTCTACAAAATAGTGCCTGTCTCTGAGGTTCATTCAACTTCCAAATCATTTACAAGTCCATCTACTCATTTTCCCAAGGATCCATTTACTTTTCCCTAGTAATCATGTAATGTCCCTCAAAGGAATTACCTATATTTCCCATCTACCCCTGCTCTTCTAAAAGGAAGTTATATAAGTGTTTGGGTTTGATTGGGTAATTAGGTAATCACTCTGTGATTCTCCCCATGCATATGGTTAAATAAATTTTATGCTTTCTTCTCATTAACATGTCTTATTCTGAGTTTACTTTTCAGCAAACCATCCAAGGGCAAGAGGGCAGCTTCCCCTGAGCTCCAACAGGACCGTGAGCTACAGTGCAAGTGGCCTCTAGAAGCTAAAAAAAATGCAAGTAAACAGATTCTCCCCTAGAGCTTCTAGAAAGGTACAGCCCTGCTGCCACCTTGATTTTAGGACTTCTAAACTCCAGATCTCTAACAGAAAAAGGTATGTTGGTTTAAGCCACTAAATTTGAGGAACTTGGTTATTACCATAATAGGAAACTAATACAAGTAATATGGCATAGAAATGTGTAGTTAAGAACTTACATTTTAATTTTGGGGACCAATATTTTGTACTTCTTTTTAATTCATACAAAATATATGCTGCCTTTATTCTAATTACTTTGTAAGGAGATGAAGTGATATTATATTCATAAGCCTCAGTTAAAAGTATGCTGCTTCTTACAGAAACCTAAGTCATAAAATCAAATTTATGTCTTAAATGTAGTTATATTTTTACTGAACACATACAATATTTTTATAAATTGAGTCAATAAAATACTAAGGCACAATAGATTAATATCTTGGATAAGTTTAGGTGTAGCATCTATGTTCTTAATACTAAATGAATGATTTAAACTTTTCCTCTTTTAAGGAACTAATTGGGTTGACTTTTTGTCTGGTCTTTCACAAGGACCATGATATTAAAAGTAAAAGGGAGGAAATTTCTCTTAGATCTAAGCAAATGATTCTTTGAATAAGTTTAGGGTCTGCTACACATAAACACTCTAATAGGCTCACCTTGTAATCTGGAGCTGAAACAAAAGTTGATATCGATCTTCTGTGATAGTATTTGAACAACTGAGGGCTCAAAATGCACTGATTACTATAGTCTTAATTTTACAATCATGATTAGTGTCAATGAAAAGAGTCAAATTCTGTAAAATATTTGATGAGATTTATTCCGAGCCACATGAGTGACCATGGCCCACGACACAGCTTCAGGAGATCCTGAGAACACGTGCCCAAGGTGGTCGGGCTACAGCTTGGTTTTATCCATTTTAGGGAGACATAAGACATCAATAAATGCATGAAACATGTAAATTGGTTCATTCTGGAAAGGTGAGACAACTCAAAGTGGGTGAGTGTGGGATTTCAGGTCATAGGTGGATTCAAAGATTTTCTAATTGGCAACTAGTCCAAGGAGTTTATCTAAAGACCTGGAATCAATAGAAGGGAGCGTCTTGGTTAAGATAAGGATGGTCGTGGAGACCAAGGTTCTATCCAGATGAGGCCTCCATGTAGTAGGCTTCAGAGACAACTGATTGTAAATGTTTATCAGACTTAAGAAGGTGTGGGTTAGAACATGTTCAACTTTACTAGCTGATGTGAAATTCCTCCTCCAAAAGGAGGTTATGCCACTTTCCACTCACACCAACAGAGCATGAGTGTTCTCATTTCCTAACACCTTCACAAGATTCTGTACTACATATTTTCATTGTTGTAGTCTGATAAATGAAAACATTTTCTCATTGTGAGTCTTTTTGGTGACGGGATCTCACTGTGTTGCCCAAGCTGGAGTGCAGTGGCTACTCAGAGGTGCAATTATAGCATTCTACATGCATGGGTGTAAAATCCTTTGAGTGTGAGGACTTCTTTGCTTATCTGTGGTGGCATGACAGATATCACAAAAATTATGCATGGACCTTTTTTTTTTAAACTCATCAGCTATCGTTAGTGTTAGTGTATTTTATGTGTAGCTCAAGACAATTCTTCTTCTTCCAATGTGGCCCAGAGAAGTCAAAAGGTTGGACACCCATGCTACAGCCTCGAATTTCCAGGCTCAAGAGATACTTCCACCTCAGCCTCCTGAGTAGCTGGAACTACAGGTGCATACCACCACTCCTGACTTCACTGTAATGTTTAAAATCAGATCATTGAGGGTATAATTTACATACATCACAATAACCAAATTTGTAAAAGTACAATTCAATGAATATTGACAAAGGTAGACTGGGTATTAATACCACCACAATCAGCACACAATATTCCCATCATGTCAGTCGTCAACCACCCTCACCAGTCTTTAAAAACAATGATTCTATTGCTATCCCTTCAATTTCACCTTCCCAAAATATCGTATAAATGAAATCCCACAGTATGTAACCTTCTTTCACCTAGCATAATGCTTTTGAGAGTCATTTATTTTGTTGCATATATCAGTAGTCCATTCCTTTTAGATACTGAGTATTATTCAGTGATAGAGATGAACTACAATTTGTTTCACTGTGATTTCAATGTGCATTTCCCTGACTATTCATGAGATTATCTATCTTAGTACATATTTTGGCCATATGAGCTTTTTTCTGAAATGTGTTCTCTTTTTTAAAAAACTTTCATTTTAAGTTCAGGGGTACATGTGCCAGTTTGTTACATAGGTAAACCTGTGTCATGTGGGTTTGTTGTATAGACTATTTCATTAAGCCTAGTACCCATTAATTATTTTTCCTGATCCTCTCCCTCCTCCCACCCTCCACCTTCAAGTAGGCCCTAGTGTGTGTTGTTCTCCTCTAAGTGTTCATGTTTTCTCATCACTTAGCTTCCACTTGTAAGTGAGAATATGCAGTATTTGGTTTTCCTGCATTAGGTCCTGCATTAGTTTGCTAAGGATAATAGCCTCCAGCTCCATCCATGTCCATGCAAAGGACATGATCTCATTCTTTTTTAATGGCTGCATAATATTCCATGGTGCATATGTACTACATTTTCTTTATCCAGTCTGTTATTGATGTCATTGATGGGCATTTAGGTTGATTTTATGTCTTTGCTATTGTGAATAGTGCTGCAATGAACATACATATGCATGTGTCTTTTTAACAGAATATAATAATTTATATTCCTTTGGGAATAGATATATAGTAATTGCATTGCAGGATTGAATGGTATTTCTGTCTTCAGGTCTTTGAGGAGTCACCACACTGTCTTCTACAATGGTTGACCTAATTTACACCCCCACTAACAGTATATTTTCTCTTCCTTTTTCTCCACACAACCTCACCTGCATCTTTTATTTTTTGACCTTTTTTTTTTTTTTTTTTGACAGAGTCTCACTCTGTCGCCCAGGCTGGAGTGCAGTGGCGCGATCTCGACTCACTGCAAGCTCCGCCTCCTGAGTTCATGCCATTCTCCTGCCTCAGCCTGCAGAGTAGTTGGGACTACAGGTGCCCGCCACCATGCCCGGCTAATTTTTTTGTATTTTTTAGTTAGACACAGGGTTTCACCATGTTAGCCAGGATGGTCTCGATCTCCTGATCTCGTGATCCGCCCGTCTTGGCCTCCCAAAGTGCTGGGATTACAGGTGTGAGCCACTGTGCCTGGCCTACTTTTTGACTTTTTAATTATAACCATTCTGACTGGTGTGAAATGGTATCTCATTGTGGTTTTGATTTGCATGAAACGTGTTCTCTTTCTTTGCCCATTTTTCCTTTGTGTTGTCTTTTTCCTCATAAATTTAAAAAAGTATGATTTTGTTCTTTATGTCATTCTTTATATCACCAATAAATCATATCATTTCACATAGATTTGAAAGTTAGCATCCAAAGCTTAAACTTTAATTTTTTATAGAAGAAGAACACATTTAGCAGCACTTGACATCATTAATATATGGGCCAAAACTTAGGGCAGGAATTTGTGCTAAAGTCAACATAATTTATTTTCTATTCAGTAAACCTTTAAATGATCAAATGATTCCTTCTTTGGAAAAGAGGATGTGCGTAACATCTTCTCTACTGACTTGAGGAAACTTAAATATGATACACCAGAATATATTAAGGAAAAAGATATCCAGAATCCATGATACCATTATCATGCCATTTTAATCAACTCACATCATGCTTATGATCAATAATTGAATGGAAAGTGTCTTTCATCTTCTAAAACATAACTGCTGTAAGAATTAATAAGCAGGTTCTCTCAGTGCAGAAAGTATTCAGGAATTCTTTCTGTAAGAGCACACCCTCATCCAATCCAGAAGCTCACAAAATTTCACCCACCCCAGCCCTGAGTTCTTTTAGAAATCACCCACCCACTCTGCTATTAAGAAGCCTGAAAACATGTATCTTAAACCTTGTCATCTCACAACTGCTTATTCTTTGATTGTTTCCTATGGAGGTTTCCTGCACAGGGGCTGTGAGTTATAATTTACAACAGCCCCCAAAGCACCCATATCATCTTAATAGAAGTACGATAAATAAAATAATAAAACAGCCTTGCTCATAAAATCCCCTTTATCACACCCTCATTCAAGCCTAAGCTGTTCTTATCTCCCCTGTGGAATACCAACTGGTCCTTCTCTCCATGACAATCTACTTTGCATGCAACAGCCAAGGTTTGTTTTGTGTGTGTATATATGTGTGTGTGTGTATATATATATATATAAACACAAATTACATCAACTAGCTTAACTGTTGGAATTCATTTGAAGTTCCTATACTGCCCTTAAATCCATATTGTTGTCCATGACCTGCAAGGCCTTATGTGATCTGCCCTAGGCTTACCTTGTGCCAGCTGGTTTCTCCCACACTCACTGCGCTGCAGGTTCTAGCCTTCTGTCCATTCCAGATCGGGCCAAATTGATTCCTCCACACCGCCTCTCCACTTGCTTCCCCTCTGCCTGGAACTCTGCTCTTCTGGCTCTTTTCCTGTTTGCCTTCTTCCCTTTCTGGCTCAGCGTGAAAGGCACCTTCTCAGATAATCCTTTCTAAAGTAAGTTTCTCCTCCCATTTTTCTCTGCCACAGTCCTTTGTTTCTTTCCCGTAAAGATTTTATGTGTTTACTCATTTACTGGCTAACATTCTTAGTAATGGCAACTCTGGGAGGGCAGGAAATCTGTCTTCCTCACAGTGCCTGGGATTTGTTCACAGCTCAATAAATATTTGATGCGTGAATAAATGAACGAATGGCTTCTTAGAATCAGAGCTACACATGCACACACACGTGTACACGTATACCCTTTGCTTGGAGAGACTTGTTTCCTTTCCCTGTTTTGTATCTGGGAGCACAGCTACAACCCCATGGGTAAATTTTTTTCTGATATTGTTCTTTTTTCAGCATGAATCTATTAATAATCAAACCAAATTATTCAGGAATTGCACAGAAGGTAATTTCTTTCCCAATGCACACAGGACCAAAGGGTGGGGGAAAATCAAGCTATTGAAAATTTCCTCCCCCTGCAGACTTTTAAACTGCTAATGAGCACAAGCAGCTTGTAGCAGACTGAGCACAAAAGGTTGCTGAAATGGCACATAACTAAATTCCAGGTGATTTAATATCTTACGCTGCCTTAGTGAAAATATTGACAAAGAAGAACCACATGATTTGGAGTTTTTCTGCACTGCTGAATTCAGTGTTAGCTTCTGAGCCTCTATCATAGCATTTCCATAAATCAGCATTGCTTAAGGAAGTAAGTCTGGGTGTGCCATCCAGAAACCACTGCCAAACTGGAGAAATGCTAGTTTTCTGGTTGTGATTGGCCATATTTAGCAGCCTTTCCTAAAAATGTAGAGTTCACTTTGGCCATGGCATATGCCTACAGAAGAAATAAGTCTACCAAATATATTGCCAATACCCATGGGTAGTTGGCAGTGATAGGAGAAATTTGAAGTTCAGATACTTTTGGTAAAGCCACATCTCACACAAGACATCTGTAAGAACAGACTTTTTTGAACAGACAGGGTTGGTGTAGAGTTGACTCTCCTAGGGTTCAAAGGCTATTCTTTCATTCATAAAAGTATTCTGGTACAATGTTTCAGAATTCATTCTCAGCTTTATGAAAGAAAATGTTCATTTTAATTCTTCTCCTGATCACATTAGAAAGAATACACAAAAGTGAAGAGACTTTTTCAATTATCATATAAGAATGTCAAAGTTAAAATCACAGGACAACAAAAAGGAAAGATAAAACTATAATATTTAGAATTATTCTGTTAAACACCCTTAAAGATGGGTGGTTTTTTGAGCCCAAACTGCAAATACCAGTAAGACAATTTCCCCCATAGTACTTCAATTTAAAATTTTACCATTAAGACATCAGCTTTAAAATACTATCTGATTAGTTTTATCCCTTTGAAATACAGTGGTATTTTTTACACATCATTTTTTCCTTACATTCTTGCCATATTTTGGCAGCTAGGTTTGTATCATATTTTCTTACATTTAAAATATTCCTAATAACATATATATTCTTACTCAGAACATTCATTATGCCAATTTCCAATGGTTTAGGCTTGCAGTTGGCAAATTTGATGAAACTGACTGATTTGTGGAACCAGTAAATAAAACACCAGTGGAAATGCTGAAAGTGAAAAAATTCAGAAATCACAAAATGGTAAACTCAGAAATAAATTTCACTGTTGAATCATTCAAAAGATACAATGTATCTTTCCCAAAAGTCAGGTTGTAAAGCTCTTGAAAGAGATGCTTCAATGCACAGAGCCATTTTATAATTAATCACCTAGCATGTAGCCAAGAAATAGATGTCACTTTGTGCTGCAAAAAAAAAAAAAAAAGAGCAAACCCATGACAATTTTTGAATTGTGTTTTTAATTGATACACAGCAAGTATACACATCTATGGAGCACATCATAATGATTGGATACATGTATACATTGGCTTTAGCATATCCATCTCCTGAAACATTATTTCTTTGTGGTGAGAACTCAGGATCCTCTTTTCTAGTTATTTTGAAATACAAACTATAATACTGTTTACTATAGTCACCCAACTATGCTATAGAACACAAGAACTTATTTCTCCTATCTAACTGTAATTTTATGTCATTCACCAGTCTCTTCCTATCCTCCCATCCTTGATATATTCCGGAGTCACTAATAACTCTGTACTTTTGTGACATCAGCTTTTTCAGACTCCACAAATGAGTGAGAACGTGGGATATTAGTCTTTCTGTGCCTTGCTTATTTCACTTAGCATATTGTCCTCTAGATTCATCCATGTTACCACAATGACAGGGTTTCATTCTTATTATGACTGAGTACTATTCGATCGTGTATGTATATACCACGTTTTCCTTATTCATCTGTTGATGGACACTTAGGTTGATTCTATATCTTGGCTATCGTAAATAATGCTGCAATCAACATGGGAATCTCTTCAACATAGTATCTCTTCAATATACTACTTTCAGGTTTTCATTTTGCTAACATGAGAATGTATAGCCTAAGACAATGGATTCAACACAATCGATGTGATGAAGATTTGCAAAAGAGCAGTTATGTGTGTGTGTGTGTGTGTGTACACATGCTAGGCATTTAAATTCTCAGCTTTATAATCTCTAAATTATGCCTTGTCACTGTTATCTCATTAGGCATACATAATTAATCTTTTCAAGGAATAATTCCAGAAGACAGAGTTATAATATTTCACATCACTGTAACTATTGCTTTATACTCTCTCATCACATGAGGACTTATTCCTATTGAACTTTTAATAAGTTATATCTTCCGCATTTGTAGATACAAGTGAAAAATCTACAGCACTCATAGAGAGGGATACATTATGTAAGGGCTATCAGAAGTAAGGACATCTATTACTAATTAATACCAAGGGTATTCATGTCTATATCTTTCTAAAAAGTGAAGTTTCTTAAAATTATAAATGTAATTAAAATGCAATGTGTAAAATAGATTTAACAAGTCACGTCGATTATTTCAGCATTTCTATGGCCAATAAGAAAATAATATTGATAATGTAGCACGTAACACTGATGTCTCTTAAAAAATGTAGGAAATACTTTCACTCGAAAAATGTAGGAAGATTACATGAATACAAGAGTTAAAAGAATCTAATATTTCATAGTCAGATCCTAATATTTGAAGTCCTTATTATTACTTTTCTCTTTTTTTGTTTCACATGCATATTATGTCTAGAGAATAGCCTTACCTGAGCTCCTAGGACTGAAAATCAGGCCTTAGAAGGGTCAGTGGATGGAATTAGCAGCACTCTGAAATGTAGAGAAGAAATTAACCCAGCTGAATAGTAAGGAAGGAGCTCTGTTTTTCTGCTGGGATCAGCTAATTTCTTGGTCATCTCACAATCGAAAAGCACCTCAATAGATTATTGGCACCAAAGAGCCCTACGATGATGCTGGGTATCACTGCCTTCCTCAATCTTTCTGTGAAGTGATTAAGCAAGCATTAGGTTGACTCCCCAAATGTAGTTGTAGTAAAGGTATCAATATTCTACCTATGTTTGGATTTCTCTAACCTGACTCAAATTAGGGAGGGCTCTTGTTTTATAATATGTGAGGAAGCCTTTCAGAACTTGAGACAGGTATTTAAATCACATTTTTTCACATCAGAAAGTTTTCTCAAATGGTACTAGATTATGAATATGTGGAAAATATTGCTAAAAATTAATTGCTCATTAACTTGGCCTTGAACACTTATTTTGCTTCAGAGAAATAATCATTGCAATTGAATGTCTTCTTTGCAATGCAATTTCTTCTTTGCTTTCTAAATTCTACCTCTTTCCTAATAACTTTTAACAGTGCACAAGCTGGAAATAATCTTTCTCTATTCTAATCTCCCAAAAAACATTATCTATACATTTCTATGGCATTTTTCATCCTCTATTTTGCATTATACTTGGGTGAGTTGTTTAATTAGATTGGAGGCTCACAACATTTTGAGAGTTCCAGACCCCAGAAAAGGCATTTAGGTCTATTTTAATAATATTTTATGGGCATATATTCAATGGTAACAGCAAGCAACTTCAGGCCAGAAACTACCTATTTCATCTTGGAATTCATCTATCCAGCAGCGATTTTCACTCAGCAGGAACTTCATAAATTTTCATTTAATGTTCATATGTGGGAACAAAACTGGAGAAGGAAAGAGGAGGAGCATGATGAATTTTTCTTAGGGGTGTTTATACCCTCCTTGAGTTGGGCTGCATCTCCTTGAA
Organism: Hylobates moloch; assembly: GCF_009828535.3. Classification (NCBI taxonomy): domain Eukaryota; kingdom Metazoa; phylum Chordata; class Mammalia; order Primates; family Hylobatidae; genus Hylobates; species Hylobates moloch. Next base: position 17,279,815 of record NW_026652279.1, on the reverse strand, counting down.
CAGTCTATCAGCCCTGAAATGATCCTAGATGTGTTCTGAGCAGGACATAGGTGAACGCATCATGGGAATCACATTCCCTGTGAATTATTTTTCAATTCTTCTTACTATAAAAAGTTGAAAGTCTCAAGTAGGTGTTAATAGAACATTAATAACAATTTAACTTTTCTAATCTCCCTATTTTATAAGACAGAGCAGGATTCAAGCCCAGAGTCTGGGGCAGGCAAAAATATCTACCTAAAATGCAATGACTTCAAGTTGCTTTCATCATAGTAATGTTTGCTCTTACTTTTCATTGTTTGCCACTGACACTGGTGTTTCATTTAAGGTAATAAAATAAAACCTTCATTTTAAATTAGTGTATTTTGTTAGTAAGCCAGTTAAAATCTTAAGTGAATTAGAATTTGGCACAAAGATATGACACAAGTATTGAAGATGGTGAGTTTAGGGGAATGTCTTCTCAGAGAATTGGAGACTGTCGAATGTGGTTGTTTTAAGAAGAAAAAGACAGCAGGAATTGTGTGTGAAAAGACAGGAGCTTTGAGAAGACAGGAGCAGTGAGCTGTTGAGTCAAAGGAGAGGGTCTCTAAGGATACAGGGACAGAGAGGGGAATAATGAAGGCTGACTCCAGCTGAAAGTGGAAACGAAGTGAGTGTGACAGTTACTTGGCCTGCAAAGCAGTAGGGAGCCAGGGGAAATTTTCAGGAAGTAAGTGACATCATGGTCAAAGTGACAAGCAAGAAAGGGGATTTTGGCAGTGACATTTAGATCTTAGTGGAGAAGAACGACTGTTCGAGGCAGAAATCCAGTGAAGGAAAGGTTGCAGAGGTCTAGTGATTAGAAGGCTGAACAAGGAATTTTCCAGAATGGCTAGTGAAGAAATAAATCTCAGTGTATTAAGGGGAAAGTTGAAGCAGGCTTTGTGGTAGTGTAAAAGCAGAGAAAGGACATACATAGAGTATAGGAAATGGTAAATGGCTAAAGCAAGACTGGTGAACAGTCTTGCTTTATTGCCTGATCATAATAAAAATGTATTATGCTGTATAAAAATAGACTATGGAAACATCTGAGAATTGCTTGGGTTCCAGAACCCCCAAAAAGTTTTTTTTAGTGCAAACTCATTGTAGAAACCTCAGTTTACTACCACCCTTCTCAGCTCATTCTCACCACCAGCCTCTACCACTCTGCATTTGTTTTCCTGAAATCTAAAATGGCAGAATTTAACATATATAACATTTTAGGTTATGTCATGTAAAAATAAAACTCGTCCAGAAGATTGAATTTTTTGAATAAGTAACTTTTTATCGGTGGCTAAATGACTTTTCATTAAAATAACTTAAGACAAAATCAGACATCCGAGTTCCAGTTCCACTCCCACACGTTTGTTTCATTGGTTCCACTGAACTTCGCTAAACAGGACTGATACCTATCTTGCTTAAAGAGCTAGTTACTACAAGTATCAAATTAAATAACATATAGACATTGTATCTTTCATTCAAAAGCAATTGATAGTATTACCAATATAGAACTCAATTCATCACAGCACAGCATTTTGGGGTTGTGTATATCACATTTTGCCTGTTGAAGTGTTTTTGAAGTATGAAAACTATAGTGCAATACTTTACAAGTGCTTTTTGGCAAGACTGTGAGGGGAAAACATCCACTCATGTTTATCAGAAGGATGGGATAATGCTTCAGAGGTGGAAGAATGATAGTACGTATGGTTCCCAAGCGCGGAGAGAAAAATGGCCAAGCCACAGAAGGAAGAACATGATGGTAGGATCTGGAGAAACAGAAAAGTAAAAGCAATGAGAGCACAAATTGAACCCACACCAGACATGGCAGCAGTTCTTTATCCACTTTCAGACAGCATTTGGAGAGGAATAAGTAGCTCAGGAAAGCTCTACTGCTGTCTGTCCTCACCCTGCATCCTACTCTGTGCTTTCATAACACTGCAGGAAGATGTGAGAATAATGGTACTAGCCACACGCTAGTCTCCTTTCCATTATAGTCATGCTTTTGAGAGTTACAGGTATAGGAGCTCTGCAGCCTGATGTATCATCATTATTTCAGGGCAGAAAGCCTGCTTCCTTTTCCATCTGTGGTTATAATCAATAAATAGAAGGAAATGCAGGAGCTCTTTTCTCTCCCTCCTCGAGAGTGAAGCCTTGAGTAATCTAGTCAATTCCTTGTTTCCTGACATTTGGGGTTCACCATGGCCCTTTTGACTCTGCTAAGATACTCCTGGTTCTCTTAAACCGAAGTCACTTCCCAGATAAATGGGAAAGAGTAAGGATAAACCTAAATAGATCAGAGGAGAAAAGCATCAGAAAAGCCCACCCTGCTAAAGAATCTTAGCCAACAGTATTCTCAGCCAACTGGATGCCTCCTTCCTCTCACTTTTATTCTCTCTCCAGACAAAACCAGGGCACTTCAGCCTTGCCAAAGTTCACTCTCACATCGCTCTTCTTTCTCACAGTCATGTGGGTCTAAGATCTCTAGGAAGTGTCGGGAGGGGGAAAGGAGTGTTCCCTTGGAACAGAGGGCTCCATATTTTTTCCCTCTTCGTAAGCAGTCACATGGTGACTGAATGGTGTATCACAATGGGTTTAATAATTCTGTTAATTAGCATGTCTTTCTTAATTAGTATTTCTTGCTACCTCGTCTACTAGAAGTTGGTTGTGAGTTTCCTTTGAATCTGAACTGTCCGAGGACTAGCCTTTAAGTTTCCAAGTTAGATTTTTAAAGTCCTGAGTCACTGTGTGAAAAGTCCAGTGACATTTCTGGAAGGACCAGGAGAGAGGCCCTGTGACTACTTGGACAGAAAGAGGGGCCCAGCTGAGCTCAGCCCTCCTTGCCATTGCATCGGTGATACGAAGGAAGCCATCCTGTGGCCACCAGCCCACCCCAGCCACTCTGTGAACACCACCATACGACCTCAGTTGTCACCAAATGAGGCAGAAGAAACCACCCAGCGGATCCCTGCCTAAATCCCTGACCTACAATTCATGAGATTTCATAAAATGTCTGTTGTTTGAAGTTACTGTTTAAAGGTATGAGTTAGTTTGTCATTCAGTGATAGGTAAGTGGAAAAATGTGCCTTCACATTTTACACAAATTGTTACTTTGCTACATTCAGAATATTTTTCATCATTTCTCCTCTTAGCTACACACAAGCTTTCAGGTACTTTTCTTCCCAATAATAAACAGCTTGTGTATATCCCTACAGATACCCCAAGAATCTCATATGCAAAACACATATCTATTGAGGTCTTAAACAGTTTTAAGCCATATGGTGAATTCCCCATACACAATTAAACAAAACAAATGATGAAAATAGCATGAGCTCAACTTCAGAAGTCAACGGAATGGTGATGGTATTTAAAAAACAGTCTCCCTAAGTGATAGTTATAAAAAGTATACTCTGTGGCAAACTTGGAATGGGCAATACAAAATCCTATCTGTAAACAACGGCACCTACCTTGGATCATTATTAGTGCATTGCTTGTAAAAGAAGCCATTTAAAAGATTTGGATTCTGTTCAGTGAGAACACTTGGACACAGGGTGGGGAACATCACACACCAGGGCCTGTCATGGGGTAGGGGAGATGGGGGAGAGCTAGCATTAGCAGATATACCTAATGTAAATGATGAGTTAATGGATGCACCCATGGTACATGTATACATACGTAACAAACCTGCATGTTGTGCACATGTACCCTAGAACTTAAAGTATAATAATAAAAAAAAAAGATTTGGGTTCTGTTAAGAATTTGTATTTAACATTATTGAACAACTAGACCACTAGGAAGGATTGGTTCCATAAGATTTTCAGATAAATGATCTGAACTCCTATAGGTGGTATGTCAATTTATTTTTTATTTTAAAATAATTTCGTAATGACTCAAGATCACCCATATAGTCATTTCTGAGTTGTCTTTTTCTAGTCTTTCTATCCTTTTCCCTTGCTGAAGAAATATTAGACATAACTTCTTTTGTCTTGGAATGAATTTGCAAAATTTCCCTCATCTGCTCCAACTTGCAGTTTATACTTTGCCATCTGCTAAAATAATATAATTATGTATATTAGAATGGTTCTAAATTAAAAGCAAATAGTCGTTGAATGAGGAAGGTCTTTCCATAATCAAGTGTTTACATTTTAGTGAATTTTTCAAAGAAAGAGATCTAGGTTGCTTTGAGGCTTCTTTTGTTCAACTTTTAGATATTGGCCTAGCATTTGAATACCTGAAATAGCTGTTGAAAGCTGAGACATCTCATTATAGTCATTTATTAACTTTATATATTTTTTTATTTTTATTTGCAGTACTGAAATAGCATCAGAGGAAAATAAGCATTGCTTTGGCAATATGTCAGAAATATTTACACTACCCTGTACCATCTGATATTTTAGGACATCTATATAGATAAAAATAAATCAGATTGAAAGGATTTAATATCATATAATGATAACAGTAATTACTAACTAAGAAATTACCCTGTATAGGCCAGGCGCGGTGGCTCACGCCTGTAATCCCAGCACTTTGGGAGGCCGAGGCAGGCGGATCACGAGGTCAGGAGATCGAGACCATCCTGGCTAACACAGTGAAACCCTGTCTCTACTAAAAATACAAAAAATTAGCCGGGCGAGGTGGCGGGCGCCTGTAGTCCCAGCTACTCGGGAGGCTGAGGCAGGAGAATGGCGTGAACCCCGGGGGGCGGAGCCTGCAGTAAGCCGAGATGGCGCCACTGCACTCCAGCCTGGGCGACAGCGAGACTCTGTCTCAAAAAAAAAAAAAAAAAAAAAAAGAAATTACCCTGTATAATTCAAGGTCTCCAGTTTTATTTTTTAATATTTTTGGACATGGGATAGTTGCAGAATTACCTCCATTTTCCACTTCGGTTTTAGGAGTAAGCTGTGAACCCCACCCTCATGCAGGTACACACATAAAACCACCCAAATAAACCAGTTTCATTAATGGTACCATATTCAAATAACCAAAAGGGATACTGGAATGCAATCTTCAAAGATAATAAACTGCAATGTAAATCTGGTTGAATAAAGGCCTAGAACCAAGCCTTCCATTCCCTTCATAAGGCACAGAAACAAAAGTGTAGCCCAACTAGTCTCCCACTGAGGATATAGTCTAGCTTTCTGCCAAGACAATCAAACAACCCAAACCTAATATTTCAATGAACTTGGGAAATGATGACACACACCTTTCTGTCTCTCCTCGCCAGTTCTGAATTTGGAGGGGCAAAGGAAGTGGAATGCATGCTTAATTGAGGCAGTAAATACTAGGCTGTGGCAGATTGTTTTACTGTTAAATACAGTAATGGGTTTTTAATGGCTGCTGTCCAAAATTACACTGCAGAAAAAATGGTTTATTAGTAATAATAATAGCTGGCATCTTTATCTTCAAAGCACTTTACAAATATTAGCTCATTAATCCTCCAACTGCCACTGGGAGGCAGCAGAAAATGTTTCTTTCCTCAGTTTACAGCTGGTGAAACAGGGAAACAGAAGCTCATAACAAGTTTTCAAAAGAAGGTCTTGTGTATGGAGATCAATTTCTGATCCAAACCACTCATATCAGTTTTTATACTTGATTGCATGGCATTCATTCTGATGGCTGCCAGCCCTTTTTTTGAGGCAACAGTGGTTAAGGTCAAATCCAATTTATTTGAACTTGAATCAGAAGTGTGCATGAGTTGCACCTGAATTGCTCAATGCTTGGTCCTTTAATGTTATTTCAAGCAAATCAATTGTGTTCAAAATCTATTCAGCCCAAATCAATTACATGCAGAAACTTGTATGCATGGGAAGAGCAGACTGTTGAAACCCTTTGAAATTGCTGGAGGTCATGAAGAAAAAGGGGTCAAGGTCAAATTTAAACAGGCTTGTTTTGGCTATCTTTATCCATTCACTCAGATCTTCTTTATGGAAAATAGTATATGTCTCAAAGTAGTGAACAATAACAAACAACCCAATATAGCCTATTATTCATGCAGATATAGGTGATAGATGTTAAAATTGTTATTGTCTATATGTTTACGGTTGTAGGCAGTGTTTTCAGTTTTTTGCCATTGTATAATGCCTTAAGCATTCTTTACATCTTTAAATTTTAATCAAATGCATGAATTCTCCACTATGTCATCAGATGCATTTTACAGAACAAGTTAGAAAAATCCTTGAATTTACAACACAGAAATAAACGTACTTCTTGAGAAGCCAAGATGTGTATTCCAGAGAAGCAGGTATGGGTCAAACAAAAACTTTATAGAAAAGCCATTGTGCATAATCCAAGGAAGTGGGTTCTCCTGTCTAGCCAAAGCAGGAAACAAACTTATTCTTGCCACTTTCTAGTACACAAAAAGGAGCCTTTTGGAGCCACTCAGCATCTGAGTATGCTATTTATATTATGCATATTTTAAAAATACATGAACATTTGCTTGTAAATATCCCAAACAAAAAAGTCAAAAATCTCTTAAAACTCCCAAATATATTGGCTGTGCCTGAAATAGAGTTGCCTTTTTTTCTTCCAAGGCCTTATCTTTATTGACAGCTGCTAATAAAGACAGTGCCATCATTATGATCGGTGTCATTTTCAAGCCATTTTCAAGAACAGCAACGCTGAGATATGGCATCTGCCATTGCCAACGATTTCTATTTTAATCTGGAATAGCAGATACTCATACCTTTGTGGAAATGCCAACCGTGAAATGCAATTGGTTACATGTAATACCCAGAAGTGAGGGAAATCCATGCGTATTCATATCACAGAGTATCAGAAACATTTCTGCCAAGAAATAAAAAATGATAATGAGGGTGAAGTTTCATTTGTACATATAATGATGCCCAGGGTCTGGTACAGGAAGAGTCAGAGCATCAGATGCTTATATGACTTGATTTTGGAGAGAACACAAATGTCTCCTTCCTGTAACCTCCAACTCCTGGGCTCAAATGATCCTCCCACCTCAGCCTCCCAAGTAGCTGGGACTATAGGCATGCCTGACCACACCGGTCTAATTTTTATTTTTATTTATTTACATATTTTTTGTAGACATGGAGTCTTGCTATGCTGCTGGTCTTGAACTCCCGGCCTCAAGTGATCCTCCAGCCTCAGCCTCCCAAAGTTGCATTAAGATTTTTTTTTTAAGACAGTCTCCCTCTGTCACCCAGGCTGGAGTGCAGTGGTGCGATCTAGGCTCACTGCAACCTCCACCTCCTGGGTTCAAGTGATTCTCCTCCTCAGCCTCCTGAGTAGCTGGGATTACAGGCATGCCACCATGCCCAGCTAATTTTTGAATTTTTAGTAGAGACGAAGTTTCACCATGTTGGCCAGGCTGGCCTCAAACTCCTGACCTTAAGTGATCTACCCGTCTCAGCCTCCCAAAGTGCTGGGATTACAGGCTTGTGCCACCATGCCTGGAAGGTTTTAAAACCTCATATTTAATGCCACCATTCCTGGAATAGGTATGCATTATGATCTAATACCTCAGTAGGATTCCTTTATGTCTACTTTTCCACAAATGGATAATGGGAACAGAACAGGTAAGTCTGGATGGACAATAGGAAACAGTGTTAGTCCATAGTGAAGACCATAGCTGGAGAATCCTGCTAATCAAGGGGGCACTGCTGGGGCTGGAAATCAGACACTTCTGAGTTTGAATTCTGACTCTGGCACTGCAAGACATATTGTGTGACATTGGACAAGGACCCTTCTGTGTCTGCATCGCCTAGCTTACAATGGGTGTTATAATAGTACTTTCCTCAAATCACTGATGTGGAGATTGCAAAACACATAATAAACACTTGATAAATGATCAATGGTGGCTATTTAAGTATCTGTCTGGCACAGTTTCAGTCCTGTCTCTAGCACTAAGTGGTGATCAATAAAAGCTTTTTATAATGACTGGTTTACAATGCCTCATAGGACCTACACACACACGTGCGCACGCGTGTACACACACACACACACAAACATAAGAACATGTATTATAGAATTCGGGATGCTTTGGAAAAGTCTATCTCCCTATCTTTGGCCAGGACTACATTCAACCCTCAAAATACAACTGGTAACATTTTCAATTTTTCCCCTAGACAGCTCTCAGTTTATACAGTGACTCTAGATTTCCTTAAAAAACAATTCACTATCAGTTATACAATGTTGCTCTTTTCTTCCAAAAAGGAAATCTGGGCTGTGTAAGGTGGCTCATGCCTGTAATCCCAGTACTTTGAGAGGGGCAGGTGGGAGAATCACCTAAGGCCAGGAGTTTGAAACCAGCCTGGACAACACAGTGAAGCCTCATCTTTACAAAAAAAATTTTTAAAATTAGCCAGGCATGATGGTGCCTCTCTGTAGTCCCAGCACTCTGGGAGGCTGAGGTGAGAGAATAACTTGAGCCCAGGAGTTCGAGGTTGCAGTGAGCCATGACCATACCACTGTACTCCAGCACTCCAGCCTGGGCAACAGAGCCAGACCCTATCTCCAAAAAAAAAAAAAAGAAAAAAAGAAACAAAGAAAAAGGAAAAAGAAAACCTGAAAGCAACAGAGTGGGCTATGAACTGGGTTACAAATTAGGATATCTAAGATGATTTAATTCTAATTTTCACTACTGTAGGCAGTGTGGTGAAATAGTGGTGAAGCTAACTATTTGACCTTCCATTAGTTTTTTTCATGTATAAAATGGACTAACAACCTGTTTCTTTTTGTTCACTATGTTATTGTAAAAGTCAGATGAGATGACATGGAAAAATTTTCTAAAAAGCATAAAGCACTCAAATAATGCAAGACATTTTGATTGTTTTTAAATAGAAACCTTCAGAGGCAATCTTCTGAATGGATGGAAATGCAGCATCCAGTATCAGAGTCTTGGAAAAGGTCAGTATTTATCTTCCCCCTGAACCTTTTGCACATGAGATGTGTTATTTCTTTTGAACATAACCAATATCTAAGGCATCCCATATTAAGCTAATATTCTGCCACTTTACAGTTTTTAGCAAGGTTTTCAATGCAATAAAAAACCGAATTTCCAACAACTCTAACAGTGACAGATCACCAAAATCCCCACATTCCTTTTATTCACTTACATTCTATTACTCTGGGAAATACATCGCTTAGTCCCTGGAAATAAAAATTCCTCACATTAGGATGCAACCAGTGCATTCTGGTCTATTCCTTCATCATCCTTGTTCTGATACAACAAAGAAGAAGGATACTTCCTCCAAAGATCCAGGCATCCAGGTTACATGAGTTTCAGTTGCCAGACTGACATTTGAGGGTATCTCCGCTTTCCCAGGCATCATAACTACGATCCCTCCCAGGAGAATCACCACTTACAGCAAAAGCTTTTGTTAGGGAGGAACCACTGCTAAAAATGCCAACCCGTTACCATAGAAGCTGGAATATATCTTTTACATTATTCTCTCTGCTATGTCAGCTCTCATCTTAGAAAGCATAGATAATGCAACGAAATGGACAAATTTGTTTTGAAGTTTAGGAGTCCCAGCTGAAACACACCACTGAATATGAGCATACCCACCTCGGGCAATGAAAGAAAGGAGAAGAAAGGAATGACAAAGAAAAAGTGGTGAAGATTCTCCTGAATACAAACTTAGTGATTCCCTATTTTGTACTGTTTTTGTCAATTCTAGCTTTCCCCTTCCCCATTACTCATGTTCCACAAATGTAAAGCCTTCAAGATGTGCTAGGTATTCCTCATGTACTTCCCAGATTCAGATCCCTTTTCTGCCTTCCTCCATGCTGCTCTGCTCTGGGAGAACTGACCTCCACAAACCACTGTAATAGGCTCCCTTGCCCTCTTACTGCCTTGCTGAAGAAGCAACTGGAAATCTTGGGGTAGAAGCAGAGCACTGTCTTGTGATTTGACAGTAGTTATGTTCCTCTACCAAAAGCCATAGGTGCTACGTGACAGCCCTCTCCCAGAGCTACTGCTCCCACCTCCTTCCAGGAATTTCACCTTCCCATTGTCCCTTCAGGACAAGGGGCAGTAAGAGCTCCAGATGTGCTTCAGCAGCCCTTGTGGGTTTCCCCTAATCCCATCCAAAGAGATGTGGGCCCATCTTTAAGGTCCCTTAATTACCTCTTGGGAGTGTGATCTATATAAAAGAAAGGAACAAAGTGAAGGTGAGAGGAAGCCATGTTTTACCCAGCGAAGCGATGTCTTTCAAGAACATCAAGGGGAGAAACCACTGGGTTCTAACCTGTGGCATTCTGCCACCTGGGCATTCAGGTCCAATACTGTGAGAACATCAATCCTTTTAAGATAAGCCAGAAATATGAGTTTTTACATGAAATCTCCAGTATTTAAATGTTGGCTGAAATTTGTCTTAAACATTCTTTGGGCCAAATGAAATATTTATACAAGCTGGGTTCAAAGTCCAAGGGACATTGGTTTGGATCCTATATAGACTATGGTGCCTCTTCTTAGAAAGAAAATAAAAATCTGTTTTTCTTTACACTGCACAATTATAACCAAAAAAAGGATGAAAGTCTCATTTTTACAGCTTTTTCTTACACGGTACTTTAGTCCAAAAATAATAACTCTCCCTACCTCATTGGAAGTCTGCAGGCAAAACAGAGAAATATTCAAAACCCCAGAGTCACAGGAATCTTGTTATCTGGGCCTGTTCTAAATGTATGAATCAAGTCAAATCATTTAATTTCAGTGTAGCTCACTCCATTCATCTGCAAAATCAGGATAATTACTTCTTTCCTACCATCTTCACAGAAACATTTGGTTGAAAAATGAAATTATACACAGTAAATGAAAAGCACATTTGAGATCTTCGGAGAATAAAGTGCTATTTAAACCAAGAAGATTAGTAAGAAAAACCTCAGAAGTTTGCCAAAGCATTTTCTCTCTTTCAGCCACATTTCATGACACCAAGGTAACTGTGAACCAATGCCTTAGCCCAACACAGTCCTGTGGAAGACGTATGCAAATCTAAGGTGGTGGTTCTCAACCCTGATGGTGCATTAGGGTGTGTTAGAATCTCAGTAGAAGTTTTCAAAAATCCAGATTCCTAGTCACCATCCCCAGAGACTGTAATTGAATTGATTTGGGTTGGTAGCTTTAAAGAACTCTCCGGATGATTCTAATTTCAGCCAAGCCTAAGAACAATTATTGAGAAAACCTTTTAAATATGTGAAGCAATCATTATTGGTATACATATAATTAATGTAGGAATCAACAGTTTTCCACTTGACACCACCATTGATCATGGCTCACAGTTATTCACATACACAGGGATACACACACATACATAGGCTCTGTCCCTCTATCTTTGTTCATTCACATACTGAACATGATATAGAAGGATAATTATCACTACAATAAAAAACTGTGCTACAAAGCTGTCTGCATAGATTGCCCCACACAATGTCCACAAGAACACATGTGACATGTGAGATGAGTATGGCTATTTTCCCATTTCTAAAGAAGAAAGTAGTCTTAGAGAGGTCAAAATGACTAAGCCAATGCCACACAATGCCACACACCTGCAAGCTGACAGACTTACATTTTGAACCCTGGCAGCCTGACTTTTATAGCCAGTGCACGTAACCACCACAACAGTTTGCTTCCCGCTGTGCCAGACACTTTAAGAGTTTATGAGATGCATAAAAGGAAATGCATACCCTCAAGGAGTTTACAGTCTGAGAAGGGAATTGTGATGCACACTAAAATTCATAGGTTGTATAGTAAAATGGCACAATTGTAGTCCCTGGAGTTAGGAGGAGGTGAATCAGAAGATGGGCAACAGAGCTCCTACTTCCACAACTATAGGGGAAATAAGATGCAAACAAACATTAGAAGGGAGAATGTTATAAGACTACCAGGAGAAGAAACCTTGGTCAAAGCCTAAAATATATTTATATATTGGCCAAGTTCAATGCATTTATTATTCTCATCATCATCTGCCAGCATCATTTGAATCAGATATTTATACCCACCCTAAATTTACCAAATTGTCCGTTCAATTAGCAAACTATGAATTTTGAGAATTCATCTCACCTCAAACTCTAGTTGTGATTCTTACTGAAATTATGTATATAAGCATCACACACACACACACACATACACATACACATATACACTCACACATACCCCTAATAATTTAACTTCCAAAGAGATACACAAGTTGTATTCTTCCACTAGGAATAAATTATGTGAAAGTGAAGTCAACATTTCAGGGAAAAGCCTTAAAATTGAAAACAGAATATGTCCCTTTGTATTTTTATTATCTAAACACAATGAGAAGGTAAGCAGGATCATTTTTTATCCACAACACATAAAATCTGAATTAGTTATGGTCTATTTGTGCACTGACTTAAAACATTCGTTAACAAAACAGAATTTTCTAGTTTACTGGATAAATATACCAGAAATTGCAGAATAATGTCAGGTTGCCAAGCAACCACAGCTCTACTCTACTTTGTGATCAATCCAACTCATTCATCGAGCTTCCTAACCCAGTGATACAGAATTCCAACCAATTTGTTTCTTGGGAAAATTATAGTGACTTTCAGTAACACAATAACACTTTTATTCTCAGAACATAAACTTAAATCCCTTTTGATCAAAGGGATGTGTTCATTCATTATTCTCTACGTGATGCTAATGAGAAAGCTATAATTAACTAACTATACTATTGCGACACACATAAAACAAACTGCAGTAATTAGTAATGTTTAAGGTGTTAAGCAGCCTCCCAAATTAGAAAATACAATCTTTCCTCAAATAAAGATGTACAGAAAAAAGAAAGCAGCATATCTAATTAAATTGAGAATTGTTTCCAGTCTCCCCCAAGGGGTGAGAGGAAAGGCATGTGATCACCAAAATATAAGAGGTTTCACTTTAATAGCAGAGAAAATGGCTCAATGCCAATTCTACTTGTAGGTAGACATAAAATGATAGCGAATAATGTAATCTTTTCTTTGAAAGAATGCTTAGCACAATATTTTTCCAGGAATGAATAGAAAGAATATTATGCTTTCACTCATTAGCTGTGTTAACTTAGCACATTGTATGTAAATCACCATAATAATTGCATTCTCTTCAGACTGAATTAGTCAGAATGAAGCTGTAATCAAAATGTTCATAACTGAAAATATAGTATTCTCAATCTCGGTTTGAAAAAATAACAAGGAACGTTGACTGAATCAGATAATACAGTACATCACTGAAAACAACCTTAGTACAGATATAATTTCATTCTCTTGATTATACCTTTGCATTTCAATTAGGTCCCCAAATTCAGGACTCAACACCTCCCAGTCTGTCATGTTTTCCTACTCTTACCATTTGTCTCTGGACTAACTTAAGTATTCCAAGTGCATTGCTGCTAGATTTTTAGGGAAAATAGAAAATGGTGAAAAGCTAATTTTATTGTTTCTAAAATACATTAGACTCTATTGCACTATTGGCTGTCATAAATCAAAGGGCAAAATAATTTCCAATAAATGAACCATTTAATGCCAAAGCTCCTGGGAAACAATATGTAAATGATCACATGAATTTCAGAGAAGCTGTCACACTAATTCCTCAAGGTACCTTTTAAAGATGACATATTCACGGTGAGGATGAGAGGGTTGTCTTGCAAAGCCAAACACTACTACCTGATATGATACTCTCAGTATTTCCTGACAATCATTCATTCAAATCTGACACCATTAGTTCCCCAACTATTACTTAATTTTCCTTTATCGGTTAAAAATAGAAGAATCTTAAATCAGTCTTGATCATTACTGTTATTTTTCTATAAAAGCGAATCAGCCTAAATTATTTCAACAAAGCAATTTTGGGGCAAATAACCTCGTATCTTCAAAGATTTCAGAAGCAACTATAAAATCAGGTTTCTATCCAGCAAATGTTTTTCTGGGTGAGCTCTATTTTGTAAAGATCACTAAGGATCTTTGTGATGGTGACATCTGTCAGGCTTTACTTGCCTCAAGTTCACCAAGAAATGCCTATATTTTAATAATCAAATGATTTTAAAAATTTATTTAAAACCAATTCATGTAATGAGATGAATTAACTTAAATGTAATAAGTATAGTATGTGCAATATCAACTCCTCTTAGACCTACAGCTAGGCCCATGAAATGTACGGTTTACTTATCAGCAGATAGGTTGGAGGACCTATATAACCATGAGGAATCAATAAATATCTATTGCCTTTTCTTTTTTTTTTTTTTTGAGACGGAGTCTCGCTCTGTCGCCCAGGCTGGAGTGCAGTGGCGCGATCTTGGCTCACTGCAAGCTCCGCCTCCTGGGTTCACTGCAAGCTCCGCCTCCTGGGTTCACGCCATTCTCCTGCCTCAGCCTCTCCAAGTAGCTGGGACTACAGGCGCCCGCCACCACGCCCGGCTAATTTTGTGTATTTTTAGTAGAGACGGGGTTTCACTGTGGTCTCGATCTCCTGACCTCGTGATCCGCCCTCCTCGGCCTCCCAAAGTGCTGGGATTAGAAGCGTGAGCCACCGCGCCCGGCCTGTAGCCTTTTCTTTAAAGAAAAGGATCTGTAAGTCTACATACAACAGATAACAATCTGGAAAACATATATTCATCATCATAGTCCTGTGCTGCAGGGAAGTGGGTACAAACATACCCTGAGAGAGATTTTAATAAGTTGCCATAGCCAGTACTCACACCCATCCACTAATAACTATTTGTCTCCATCGATTTCCTCACAATATTCAGGAGCTTGCAAGGAATGATTATACACTACGTTCTGCCATTGCTAAAGGTAAATCCACTGCAGCACTTAAGGCCATAAAATGGAAAGCCAGCGTATACATAGGCTCTGTAACCAAGTTAAATTATGAAAGCCAAATGGTGGTCCCTCACAAAGAGACTGAAATTAAGACAAATCCAACTGCAACATCTGCAGGTGAAAGAGAAAACACAAAGATTTACAAAAAAAAACTGTGGGATAAACTTTTTATTTTCTTGTCACCAAAAGTTTCCCCAAAGAGCTTTCTAAGCTTCTCTCTCCATCAATATACTGAAAAGCCAACTTCATCAGCAGTTGATCAGTTTCTCTCTTCCAATCTGCTGCAAGCCAAAGCTTTGTAGGAGTTGGACTGTGCAGTACAAATATTCAATTTTAATTAAGATTATTCTCCAAAATTAGAAAACGCAGAATTTTTACTTCAATGAAAATGCAGAGAAATGAGAATGCACCATATGTAATTAAACTGAGGATTAACTAACAGTAATGCCATCAACAACAATAACTAACTTTTGAGTGCTTATGCGTCAGACATGGTGTTAAATTACTTGTATCATCTCATTCCATTCTTGCAACAACCCAATATAGAGGGTATTGATAATCTCCGTATTATTGAGAAAGGGAAACTGAGGCACGTAGTTAAATGGCTAGTCCAAAGTGACACATCACAGTGATGGTGGAGCTGGAATTCGAAGCCACGTGGGCGCCCCGGGAGCCTCCGCCTAGAGCGAGCCCAGGTGGCTCACCAGTTACCCATCTCCACGCGCACGCGCAAATCTCCCCACCCACGGCGCGTTCCAGCGGGAGCGCGCTATCGCGCACACGCCTGGCCAGGCAGCCGCTTGCTGGCTCTGGGGCTGCTCCGCTGCTCCCACTAGCTGCACTGGACCCCGGCGCCCTTCGAGGAGGGGCTGAGCCTGGGGCTCCCTCTCCGCCGGGCCACCCAGCGGTGCCGACGCACACCTGTCCTCCGCCGCTGGCCTCCCACGCCTTCTCCTGCCCGCCTTCCCGCCCAACAGCCCAAACGCCCACCCTGCGCGCCGTCTGGGGCGGGGGTACCTGGGCCCGCCCGGCTGCTGCTCCTCTGGCCTGTGGTTTTTCGCAGGAATTCCCCAGCCCTGTCCCTGGCTGAGAAACTGTGGCTCGCAGTGAGCCCGGAGAGTGGGAACGGAGGGGCTGGCTTTCCCCAGCCTCCCGGCTCCAATCGCTGCTCTCCAAATTAATCACTTTCTCCGTGCTGCCTCCCCACGCACACTCACACTCAAAAAAAAAAAAAAAAAAAAGCAAGAGAAAAAGAGAGGCACAAAGAGGAAGAAGGGACCATCCGTGACTGGCATCTTTAGCTCCCTGGGCTCCACTACCAGGAGCCATGGCAACCAAGGCCCCCGGCCTGCCCTCTCGCCCCCTCGGCGGTCTGGGGAGGTGGAGCTCTAGCCCCTCTCTGGTTTTTCGTGCTCCCCAACCCCACAACCCCACGGTCCATTGATTCCCCGCTTCCAGGCTGGCGGCATTTTCGGAACCCCCCTGGGATCTAGAATCCTCTCCTGAGAGTAGGAGCCAGACAGGGGCAGTGGATTAGGAGGGGATCTGAGCCCCACACACTAGGAGGTGTCCAGGGGAGTGAGGGGCGTGGTGGGAGAGAGAGGCCAGGACTGACCCCCAAACTAGCTAGACCTCGGACCCCCACCCGAGAGAGGACGGGAATCTATAGAGGATCTGGAATCCTCTTCAGAGAGTAACGAGGGATGGGGTGGGAGAGGCTGGAAATACGAGGGTCAACCTACCGGCGACCAGCGGGAGTGAGTGGGACCCGGCGGATTCGGGGACCCAGTGTACTCCGTCCGACTGACCCCGAGCTGTCTGAATCCAGCCTCGGCCACCCGGGGGCGGGGCTTGAAAAGGGGGTGTCTCTTCCCGGGTGAAGGCTGAGGGACCTCGGACCACCCCCACTTCAGAAAAGGAATCCTGACTGCGCACCATTTCCTTTCCATAACGAGTTGACCCCCTCCTCCCGGGAGCAAACCTTTAGCCCTTCCTCCATAGGAGACCCCCCCAGGGCTGGCACGAGAGATGCAAATTGACCCCCACCCCTGACACACCTGCGTCGCCTCCAGCAAGCGATCTGTCCGGTACCTCCCCTCGGGCAACTTCTCCCCCAAGCTGGCTGGAAGCTGGGACGGGGACGGGCAGGGTCCGGTAAGCTCTGGACGGATCCAAGGGAGTTTCTTGCCGGCCACTCCCCGCTGGTCCGCACCCGGGGCTGTCCACGGAGGTCCCGCCTGTCCCCTCCCGCTGCTGGCTCTGGCCGCGGGAAGGCTGGACCTGTTCTGGCTTGCACCGGGATCTACGCCCTCCTGCCAGAGGCTGGCTCTCGACTCTCCTCCCTTCCTCGATTCTGCGCCGCCACCCCTCACCCACGCCGCTTATTTTCCCTCCCTTTGCACACTCCCATGGGACAGGGAGAGTTACAGGCTTAAGACTTTATCTCATTGTGGAAAGCAAGAGACCAAGCCAAAAACTTTGGTCGTGCTTTTCAACATCTCTGGTCAAAAGAGGTAGGATCTCTGCTTGCTTATCTGCAAAAGCGACATTTAAAAGAAACGCCCCCCCACCCCCTCCCCGATGGTTTCACTCAGTTCATATTCCATACACAGGTCGCCAATCTGGTTTTCTCCCACTGCTGCATGTTAGAGGGGTGTGGTGCCATGTACATATTAAAAATGGTCTTCTTGCTTTCCTTCATTTAAGGGCGTGGTGGGGCTTACTATTGAATTTACAAAATATGCTACAACCATCCGCTGTCAAATTGTGCATACATAAATTTACAGATCTACTAGTCTCACAACTTTTGCCCTAATACAGTCTATAATTTTACCATATTGTTTCATAACGTTTTTCCTACTAATCCTTTATTAATTCACTATTGGAGAAGAAAGCCTTCTGTACTCATATTCAGTGCAAAAAGCCAGTTCTGATGCCTTATCAATCCACAAACACATAAAAATATTTTAGGATTCCAAAATTCATATGGAAAAATTATAATTTTTAGCACTACATTTGATTTATATGCCACTTTATTTTTTTTTCCAATATGGTGGTATTTTCCAAAAATTTTTACAGGATACCACTTTTTAAAATCCTGTTGAATGTAAGTCCTCTTTGTTGGTAAGAGAATTATTGACTTCTAATTTTTACTCCACTAAGGCTGTGAGATTGACCTTACAGCCTCATTTTGTTTTCATCTAGCTCATTGAACAATGAGGATATTTAGCTCCCCTCAGAGCTACCCTCAGAGTTGGATGAGCTAGCCTCAGAGTTGGATGCCACCACCGGGAGCAGCAAAATCGAAGGCAACTCATGATTCTGCCTCAGAAGCAATGGAATAAAATATTTTGAAAATGAGTAAATGGACTTTTAAATTTTAATCATTGCTAACCTTGGGGCCTCGATTCTGTCAGTTCGTGTGTGGGCACAGTTCTTACCAACTGCCTTGGCAAACTGTGAATGCAAGTGAGGGCAGGATTTGTCCTAAGTTTAAATTGTACTGCTGGAGTGATTTTCTTTTGCCTGAGGCATCATTATTCACGTGGCATGTTTTCTAAAGTAGAAACAAAGATAGAATATTAAATAAAATTCCAACAGGGGGAACTACTCTGCCTGTAGAAAAACATTTCCAAGGTCAAAGAACCACGAGAGAACAACAAAGCGAAGTTGGTCTCAGGAGTTTACCATCTTCTGGGTAAACGTCAGCTGAGCAAGGGACTCAGAACTCCATTTTGGCCAGACCAACAGAGTTCTCTTAAATATATAGCTCCTTCTTTCTTGGTGATTTTTTTTCTTGACAATAGAATCATTATTTACAAAACAAATATTTATTAAGCACCTATTATTTAATCAATCACTGGTCTGGGTGCTAGCGTTCAGTATGAAACTCAATAGACATGGCCAATTGCCTTTTTAAAAAATCAAATACCTTCCAAATATATTAGACAATACCAAGCCACAATACCCAAAACAAGAAGATGGTCAGTCCTTAAATATGAGTTTTTAATTGAAAGGGAGATAACATACTTCTAAGCTTCTGACATTGCATATAAATGAAGAAATAATAGCCACACATTGCTTACTAGGGACAGTAAGGAAGTCAGCTTGTATGCAATACATGTTATCCCAGGCAACCAAATTTTAAGAAAGAAAAGAGGGAGATAGGGAAAATCTAGGGAAGGAAAAAAGGGAGTAAGAAAGGAAGAAAGGGCCGGGCGTGGTGGCTCACGCTTGTAATCCCAGCACTTTGGGAGGCCGAGGCGGGCGGATCACGAGGTCAGGAGATCGAGACCACAGCGAAACCCCGTCTCTACTAAAAATACAAAAAAATTAGCCGGGCGTGGTGGCGGGCGCCTGTAGTCCCAGCTACTAGGAGAGGCTGAGGCAGGAGAATGGCGTGAACCTGGGAGGCGGAGTTTGCAGTGAGCCGAGATGGGGCCACTGCACTCCAGCCTGGGTGACAAAGCAAGACTCCGTCTCAAAAAAAAAAAAAAAAAAAAAAAAAAAAAAAAGAAAGGAAGAAAGGAAGGAAAGAAAGAAGGCAAGCAAATGATAAACCAAGAAAGGAAATAGTATTTTTTAAGGCAATGCAAAAGGAAGACAGATGACCTAAATTTCTACATCCAAGAAACACCTCATAGCTGTCGTCTCTAAGGATGAGTTCATATTTTTGATACATTATCAAAAGCAGGCAACACATCTAGGTTTGCCTGGCCCAAGGAATTCACAACTCTACAGCCCGAGCTTCCAGTAAGGCTGGAAGCAGAAGGCAGTCCCCAGCCAGAGTGGATGCTTGCTAGAGATACCTTCTGCTGCTGCTTTGGAATCCTCCCCTGGCTCCCATTCTACTGTCTGACACTTTGTTCAGACCCATTTCCCATTCAACATACAATCCTAATCTATCAGGCATCCCACAGTTGCACATAGGTGCTAGAGAAAGAAGATATACTTATGAGTCACATGGAAATTTGATTGCCTTAGCTTTGAAAGGTGTGAATTTTCTCTCTGGTAATTGAGGAAGGCCGTTTCAAATGAAAATACTAATATCAAGCCACAAAAAAAGGGGAGAAAAGGGTACTATCATGAATAGAAGCAGAAGGTGAGAGAGATAGGCCAGTCATCTGTAAAAAGATAAAAGGTATTAAAAGCTGGGGCATTTTTCAGCTTTTCCTGCTGATTTACTGCCTACCTCCCTCCTGAACCGTCATTTGGTATCATTCCCAGAGCTAGGGCCATTGAAGTAGTATTGCCTTTTGGCAAATACAAGTAGCTAGTGATATGGCATCATTCCTAGAAAAATTGTTTAGCAGAAGAGCTGGAGTTTTGAAAATGGCATTTCAGTCTAGCAGTTCCAGATAGTCACAGATCAACAGGGGCTTTCCGGCCAACTGCTGTAATAAAAAAATAAAATAAAAAATAAAAAGCAGGAAGCAGGATGTTCCACTGAGGAATACATCCTTCAAAAGCAACCTTGAAAGTACAAAGCAGCCACTTCAGCTTAGATATTAATAAAACTAAAAAGACCATATTAATTCTGCAGAGTTATCCTGACAGAGTCAATACTCCTTTAACTTGTCCTTTAATACAAGAACAAAAGGATATGTATTAAAAATCAAAGGGCAATAATTCTGGAATAAATAAAAAGGTAAAATCTTGTATTGCGTGCCATGGATCATTAATATGTATGATTCAGCCCTGGGAGGTCATGAAATCAAATATTTTCACTGGATTTTTTTTTAAAAAGGCTCAGAAACTTTGTGGCCATTAATAACATTATAATTATGTAGCCAAGATAATGTTAAGTGTTTTCAAATCTCATGCTTTCAGGCATCCATTGATAACTCGTGCAGGTCAGAAGGATTTCCCACCCTCCTATCAGCAATGCCTATAATGGCTAGTTTTCTCTCCTATTGATGGTTTTCTCCAAAGTCCTATGCCCCCAAGTCTTATCTCAAAGGCCTGTGAACTGAGTTATAGGATGAATTCCTATTTGTTGGAGAAAGTCCTCATATGTCTGGAGGATGAGAATTTCTTCTAAACCTCTCTATTTCCAACATGGTATGAAATCTTTTCAGTCTGGAGGGGACCTTAGATAACATAATCTTCCATAGCTTCCTTTTATATCTGAAAAGAGTAAGGTTCAGAAATTTTATCAGAGCTGTATAACTGGTTAATGGCCGAGAATATATTGAAAAAAATCCCCAAATTTTTAATCTTGTATCATTTGACAGGATGAAAAGTCACTGCCATCTTTGAAGATAATTTTATTTATTATTATTCTGTTGCAGCAAACAAGACAAATATTGAATAGTGGGATAGCGAGTAATACCAGGAGCATAAGGGCTGATCTTTTTACAGAGACACAGAGCCAAAATGAAGTTTATCCTTTTCTTTTTTTTTTTCCAGTTGTTTTTGAAAGTATGTTTTCCGCTCAATGTAAAAGAAACATGTTAGAGAGAAAGGAAAGACTAACAAGAACTTGTGGCAGCCACAGGTTGTTCTCCACTTCCTCTGCCCCCACTAATCTGTTTCGTTGTTGTTGTTGCTGTTGCTCTTGTTGCTGTTGTTTTTGTTGTTGTTGTTGTTGTTGTTTGAGACGGACTCTCGCTCTGTCGCCCAGGCTGGAGTGTAGTGGCGCGATCTCGCCTCACTGCAAGCTCCGCCTCCCGGGTTCGCGCCATTATCCTGCCTAAGCTCCGGGAGTAGCTGGAACTACAGGCGCCCGCCACCACGCCCGGATAATTTCTTTTTGTATTTTTAGTAGAGACTGATTTTCACCGTGTTAGCCAGGATGGTCTCCTGACCTCGTGATCCGCCCGCTTCGGCCTCCCAAAGTGCTGGGATTACAGGCGTGAACCAATCGCGCCCGGCCTAATCTGTCCTTTTTCTCCTTCTGGACACAGGGCCACTAACCTAAAGACTAAATTTTCTAGTCACCCTTTTGACTTAGTTTGGTTCTAGGACTAGGTTCTCACCAAAGAGACATGAGGAAAAATGCTGTTGGCAACTCTCAGCTCATCTACTTAAAGATAATCTAGATTCACTTCTCCTTTTCCTTTTGACTAACCCACAGTAGTAAAAGGCTCATGTTGAGGATGACAAAGAAGCCCCACTCCGGCTTGAATTCCTACATGACTCTGAGGATCAAAACCTACTTAATACTATAAAAAGTTAAATGTCCCTTTTCTATTTGAGCCAATCTCCTTTGGAGATTTTATTATAACTGCTTAAACTTTATCCTTAATGCAACTGTAATCTCTGTCATCAGAACAATTTCAGAAGAATAGTTCAGAAAAATAAGAATGGAAGCTACCATGAATAACTGTTGTTTTTTGCTTGCCAAGCATTTATCTCCATTCATTTAGCCCAGTTGGACCTAGGGAATAATATCTGCTATGTTTATGTGGCTGAATTGAGGCTAATTCCAATGCTTTCTAGTTACCCCTGGTCCATGTGACACGGCACGAGCAGCCAATATTTTCTACTCATAAGTCTATGGGGACTAAAGCTATGAAGGGCATCAGACCCAACAGAAGCCAATGAGAAACCTACCTTGGATTTATGCATGAGCTACTAGGAAAAAACTGAGAGTTGCTCAGCAGGTATGACATAAGGCAGGAGAAACTCGCTGCTTCTTATCACCACTTAGAAAGAGCCTTCCTGAGAATAAAGTCACCATAGAGAAAAGAGGAGAGAGAAAGATACTTGACAATTATATTTGAAGACCTAGATCTTCAAATAAACTGAAAGGTTATTTTTTATTAAAAGCTGAAACTGGAATACAACTTGACCTTGTAGCTAGGTGAGACAAAAAATGTTTCATGTAAAATAGTTTCAATGGTTTCCTGTTTCTTAAAATCAAAATAATTCTTATTCATGATACATTTCTAATGTACATGATAATTACTCTCTTGTTATAGGTTGTTTAGTAAGAGGCGTATATATGGCAAAAAAAAATCTTCATTTCATAAACTAACCCAACTGGTGGTGACTTACTGAAACACAGTGTCCAAAGGATCCTGACCCTGCATCTGAGCTGAGCAGGAAAGGTTAAAGTGACCTATTAATGATTTCTATCACAGATATTATACAAGAGATAATTCTCATGTGTTAGGTATTTACTATTCTTGCTTTAAGATATTCTTAAGGTTTAGCATACATTTAGACACAGGTGGGGACTTTATTCTTTTGAACTGTGATATAATAGGACATCCTTTTAAGGCATATTTTTATCTGTTTTTTTAAAAAGCCATGGACCAATTAGCCCTCTCCATGCATTGTTTAGGAATCATATTTCATGCTTTCAATTAACTTTATTTTCTTACAAAATAAACAAATTAATTAGCAGACATGTACTGAAATCACAGATTGCTAGTATGTGATGCACTGTGTTAACACAAACAAAACTCAATTTTTTTACAAGCATTGCATTGGATTTATTTTCTTCCAGGGGTTAAATGAGACCTATCAATTTATTTTTTTCATGTTGTTTTCAGAATATGATAAACAGACAAACCTTCTTAGGCATTCAAAGCACTATGCCACAGTACAGTAAGCCCACAGCAAGGGTTCCAAATCTTCTGTTTATATTGACATGAAAAATTTGCCTTATCTTATGGGGATTAGTTACTCTCTCTTATGCCATATCCTTTGTGTTTCTCACTTAGCTAGTTTTGTGCCAGCTCGTACTACAACACTTAAGGTCACATAACCAGGCAAGAGCTTTATATGTAACACTTGTATTGCCCATATATTGAGTAGAGTTTTCTCCAAACAGGAAACACTTACTGACTTAGATTCCTTTTTCTATATCTGAGTGAATGCACAATAATACAAATATAAAACACATTTTCAAATATTATTACTTGCATATAGAACCCATCTTAAAAGTTTCCTAAAATTAAACACTTATACACCGTTGCTGGGAATGTAAATTATTTCAGCCACTGTGTAAAGCAGTTTGGAGATTTCTCAAAGAACTTAAAACAGAGCTACCATTCAACCCAGCAATCCAATTACTAGGTATATACCCAAAGGAAAATAAATAGTTCTACCAAAAGACACATTCACTCATACGTTCATCGCAGCACTATTCACAATAGCAAAAACATGGAATCAACTTAGGTACCCATCAACAGTGTATTGGATACGAAAATGTATACACCATGGAATACCATGCAGCCATAAAATAAATAACAAAATTGTGTCCTCGTTAGCAACATGGATGCAACTGAAGGCCATTATCCTAAGCAAATCAAGGCAGGAGCAGAAAACTAAATACCACGTTCTCACTTACAACTTGGAGTGAAACATTGAGTACACGTAAACATAAAGATGGCAACACTAGACAATGGGGACTAGTAGAAGAGGGAGGGGAGGAGGGGACTAAGGACTGCAAAATTAATTACTGGGTACTATGCTCGATGATCCTGGGTGACAGGATCATTCACACCCCAAACCGTAGCACCATGTAATAATATACCCATGTCACAAACCTGCACATGTACCACTGAATCTAAGATAAAATTTGAAATGATTTTTAGAAATTCCTAAATTTAAGCAGATTTTAAAGTCTTAAATATGAATAAAGGAGGAAATTTGATGATGAAAGTCTCAAATATTTCTGGGTACTTAGAATATTCTGATACATTTATCCAAAGATGAAGTAGAGAGGCTAACAAGAATGATGAATATATTCAATGTGGATAATAAGGAACAAACACAAATCAATTAAATAACTTGATAATATTTTGCCAAAGAAAAAATAGTAAAGCCAAAACTTAATTGCATGACACAATTGTAGCATGAAAGCCATATTAAACATCACTAATGTATGCAACCATTTTACAAAAAAATTACATGTTATTTTACATTACAATTTAATAACAAAAATAGCAATTATAAGAGGTTTAAAGATGTACATGACCCAGGCATTCCACTTCTAAGACTCTATACAATGTAAGCAAACTGAAATACAGAAAACTCTATATTCCCATAGATATTCAATGATAAAATAAATTATAAATATCTAAGAACATAATTACTAGTTTAAACCATATGAAATTACCATTATCTGAGCATTTCTGACCTGGAACAATGACAATTTCACATTGTTTAATCTAATAGATTATTCTGCAATCCTGTAATGAAGCAGCCAATAAAATTATGATTTCAAAGTTTTGTAATACGAGAACTCTTTCCAATGTGAAGTTATACATTTCTAATAATGGGTCCTTTCAGAACCAACCAACCCTAAAACTGTGAAGTATAGACTAGGTGTGGTAGTTTACACCTGTAGTCCCAGCACTTTGGGAGATGAAGGCGGGTGGATCACCTGAGATCAGGAGTTTGATACTAGCCTGGCCAACAGGGTGAAACCCCATCTCTACTAAAAATACAAAAATTAGCTGGATGCAGTGGTGCACACTTGTAATCCAGCTACTCAGGAGGCTGAGGCAGGAGAATTACTACAGTCTGGGCAGCAGAGGTTGCAGTGAGCTGGGATCACACCACTGCACTCCAGCCTGGGTGATAGAGCAAGACTTTGTCTCAAACAAAACAAAACAAAACAAAACAACTATGAAGTATAGACAAAATATAAAATGCAAGTACCTGAAGACACTGGAAAGTAACAGGCAGATAGTGAAGGGGGCAGACAACTGGAAGAAGGGAACAACACTGGGTAAGTTTCCTACTTTACAGCTTTTAGGGAAGATCAAGACCCAGTCTGTCCATTCTAGGTGGATAAAATGAGGAAAGTAAACTTGCAGTTATTGGCTTGAAGAAGCAAGGGACAGAGCTTGGGGAACCAGAGCAACTGGAAAACGTTGAGGAGAAATCAATCAAGGAGAAGGCCCCATATTCTATGTGTAAATGATGCCCAATCCCTGGCTATCCTCTGAAATATGCATCAGTGGGTGCTATAGACTGAATATATGTGCCTGCCCCCTAACTTATATGTTGAAACTTAATCTTTAATGAGATAATATTTGGAGATAAACCCTTTGGGGAGTGATCAGATCAGGATAGTGGGGCCCTTATGACTGGGATTAGTGCCTTCATGAAAGAAGTCCCAGAGAACTCCTTCACCCCTTCGATTATGTGAGGACACTGGGAGAAGGTGCCTGCCTATAAACCAGGAAACCAGCCCTCACCAAACAACAAATCTTCCAGTACCTTGATTTTGGACTTCCCAGCCTCCAGAACCGTGAGAAATACATTTCTGTTGTTTATAAGCCACCTGGCTTATAGTATTCTGTTACAGCAGCCAGAATTAAGACAGCAAGATAGTCTCCAAACAGCTCTGCTGAGGTTAAAAGAATTGAATTGAGATTTCAACAACCATCCACTTTAAAGGGCACTATAGTTTGATTTCTGCTACATTTACTGCCTAGTAGTCAAAACAGAAGTTAATATAATTTGGAGAATATGACAGATTCTGAAATCTCTACAATGACCAGAAAATAATTCAAAATGACTCAACATATGATAAAACCAGACAATGTGTTCCATACTCAAAGAGAAGACAACAGAGATGACCCCTGAGATGACCTACTGAACACTGGACTTAGCAAACAAGGAATTTAAAGCACACTTGTAATTGTGCTTAAGGAATACAATAATATATTAATATTTTTCAAAATGAACCTAAAATTGAGAAACCTAAACAGAGAAATATAATTCTTAAAAAAGATCCAGAAAGCGCCGGGCGCGGTGGCTCACGCTTGTAATCCCAGCACTTTGGGAGGCCGAGGCGGGCGGATCACGAGGTCAGGAGATCGAGACCAGGGTGAAACCCCGTCTCTACTAAAAATACAAAAAATTAGCCGGGCGTGGTGGCGGGCGCCTGTAGTCCCAGCTACTCGGAGAGGCTGAGGCAGGAGAATGGCGTGAACCCGGGAGGCGGAGTTTGCAGTGAGCCGAGACTGCGCCACTGCGCTCCAGCCTGGGCGACAGAGCGAGACTCCGTCTCAAAAA
>NW_026652279.1:17212538-17252643 GCF_009828535.3 Hylobates moloch | reverse complement strand
TTTTTGAGACGGAGTCTCGCTCTGTCGCCCAGGCTGGAGTGCAGTGGTGCAATCTTGGCTCACTGCAAGCTCCGCCTCCTGGGTTCACGCCATTCTCCTGCCTCAGCCTCCGGAGTAGCTGGGATTACAGGCGCGTGCCACCACGTCCGGCTAATTTTTTGTATTTTTCAGTAGAGACGGGGTTTCACCATGTTAGCCAGGATGGTCTCAATCTCCTGACCTCGTGATCCACCCGTCTGGGCCTCCTAAAGTGCTGGGATTACAGGCGTGAGCCACCCCGCCCGGTGTCAACCCAGAATTATTTATCCAGTGAAAATATTCAAATATTTAGGTAAAATAAAGATATTTTCTTTTTTTTTTTTTTGAGACGCAGTCTCACTCTGTCACCCAGGCTGGAGTGCAGTGGCGCGATCTCGGCTCACTGCAAGCTCCGCCTGCCGGGTTCACGCCATTCTCCTGCCTCAGCCTCTCCGAGTAGCTGGGACTACAGGAGCCCGCCACCACGCCCGGCTAATTTTTTGTATTTTTAGTAGAGACGGGGTTTCACCGTGGTCTCGATCTCCTGACCTCGTGATCTGCCCGCCTCGGCCTCCCAAAGTGCTGGGATTACAAGCATGAGCCACCGCGCCTGGCCAGATATTTTCAGATAAATGAAAACTAAGAGGATTATCATCATTAGAATTACACTATATATAAGACACACTAAAAGTCATTTTTAAGGCTGAAAGGACATTATACCAGATAGAAACTCAGATCTTTATAAAGAAGTAAAGCGCACTGAAAATGGAAAAGATGTGGATAAATATAAAATATTTTTTCTTTCAATTTACCTGAATTATATACGATGGTTTAAATAAAAAAGACCTAACTCTTGCTTCTGATAAAACTGAGACAATTTCCTAACTCCAGAGAAAAAGCACGTTATCACAATGCATAAAATATCATTTCATAAGTGAAGATTTATTTCAATAATCCATATTTCTATAATATTCAATAAAATATATCTTTCACAATATTGATTTCATCTTTATGATTTGAAGAACGAAGGAAGCCTGCAGAGATTTTATAGAAAGATCAGCCTAGGCCGGGCGCGGTGGCTCACGCTTGTAATCCCAGCACCTTGGGAGGCCGAGGCGGGCACATCACGAGGTCAGGAGATGGAGACCACGATGAAACCCCGTCTCTACTAAAAATACAAAAAAATTAGCCGGGCGTGGTGGTGGGTGCCTGTAGTCCCAGCTACTTAGAGAGGCTGAGGCAGGAGAATGGCGTGAACCCGGGAGGCAGAGCTTGCAGTGAGCGGAGATGCGCCACTGCACTCCAGCCTGGGCAACAGAGCGAGACTCCATCTCAAAAAAAAAAAAAAAAGAAAGAAAGAAAGATCAGCCTAAATAGATAAAAATTAGAATCCTTTTCTCAGATCTAAATTTTGCATTATCTCTCCAGGAAGAGATCATTAAATTATGATTTAGTCATAGGACTCTTTACTGATGAGAATGCAAAACACTTAACCATTTGCATTTGAAACAAAGTGAAATAAATATAGCTTGCCTACTTCAAAATAAAATAACTTGAAATTTATCTAAATTTGAATGAATTGCTTAAGAGGAAGTACCAAAAAAACACATTATGCCCAACTTGATTTGTTTTTTTCTATTACACATGCCCAAAGAAAAATTCTTTCTTGTGGAAACAGCTAGAACTGATTAATTGAAGAATATCTTACACACAGGGTAATCAACCAAAATTCTTATACATGAAACATGTTTTATTTGCTTTATCTAATGAAAAAATACACTTTGCTGCAGCTTTTTTTTATTCTCAAAATTAGACTCAAATATAAAAGTTAACAACTTTCAGCTGATTATTAGGTGAGGACTAGACACAATTATTTTAAACTAAAAAAAGTTTTTTAAAACTGGCATTTCATCAAATAATGTGTCATATCTGTTCTTTTATGCAGCAGTTGGGTACCACAAGCAGAAGAAAAAACATTTTAAATTTTGTTAATGATCTAATAACCAATTAATTGTGAAAGTATATTGCCTAATGCACTTTTGTGAGTTTTCAAGGCATTGGTAATTGTTAACAGTTCAATTTAAAAAGAGAACAGGAATAAATAAGTTTGCGTTACATTCATAACCTTTTTTCTTTACAAAGTAAATATATGGAGGATATTATGCTTTATAACACACACAAAATATCAAAAGTCTAATGTACATATAGAAAACACATTTTTCCTTTAAATGTTACTCAAATAAAATATAAATTAAATTTTTATAGCCTGATTTTTTCCAGCAATTATTTATGTCTTTAATTCTCACACCCACTCCAAAATTTAGATATAGTGAAATCCTAAAATGCTTACCAAGATATGAAATGAAGCATAAATAACAAGCTTTTGAAAATCATAAAACCACACTAAAATTATTTTCATTTGGATAAGCTAATATATTTGCTAGGAGTAACTGGCAAAGCCTTACAAACTAATTTTTACTCAAATGATTTAGATATCAAATTCTGGTGCCAGATTTTGAAGGTGATAGCTGGCAATTAACTTCTCTCAAAGTTTGTGAATAAAGCATGGCATATGTTCCACACTTGATGAATTACACACATCTACTATAAGATCTCGAAAAGAAAGGCATTCCCATGCCAACCTTGAAACCCTCAATAAGAATTTATTCAAGCCATAACTCTACACCGATGACAGAGCAAACCAACAGAAAATGGGGACTTTACCAAAGGAATTGTTTATAGAAGGGTCAGAAGATGTTTCCCATAAAGTGCTGTGGAAGCCCAGCTGTTTTGTTCTGTTTTATACTTACCGTAATAAACTCCTTGCCTTTAAGTTATAGGGTTTTCTCACCACCATGTGATCGAAGATGTGAGGTGAACAGCCCCTCTTTAGAATTATCTCAAAGAGGGAAAATACAATATGCTCTCTGAAATAGTGACTGTGGTTTTGTTCATATCCGTTGGTAAATGAATTGGTCTCCTTGGGAATTGGTAGTTAAATGGAATTCCAGTCGTGGAGAGCATCACCAATTTTGTATTTACTACTGTCAGTAGGTGTAAGCTTGTATATTAGTTCAAGATGGATGACTTTGTTTTTGCGCCTGATTCCCAAGAGACTGAATGTTAGCAAAAGGATACAGAGAAAGTTGTTAAACAGGGCAACTTTGGTGCATATTAAAGTCAGAAAAGTGCATTAGTAAAGTCAGAAAAGAACAAGCCTAAAACATTGCTTCCATAAATAGACAGAAGTAATGGAAAGAGAAAAAAGAAAAAAAAATTAACCACAGAATATATACTAAAAATACCTCATCTAGAAGACATTTTTATACCTTTATTTTACATTCTTTCAGTAATAAATAGCCCTGACAATAAAATATGTGGTATTCTGGGGTCAAAGTGGTAAAGTAAACTTACATAAAGGTCATTAAGAATTTAAAAGAAATGGGAAAATATACACAGGCACACAACTAACACCTAGATCCATTTTGTGAACCTCAGACTTTGCAAGCATTTCCTGGGCTCTGCAAGTAATGAATCAGGGGAAATTTATTTTTGAGACCACTGTTTATGCAAATCATGTTAGGAGAAAGGAAGAGCCTATAATACCACCTAAATCACCATTCATCCATTCATTCATAAGTGCTTATGTACATACATAATGCATACCTAATCTGCAGATGGTAAACACAGTGCCTCTCTTTGAAAAAGAATAAATTATTTTATACGTATTTGAATAAATGGAACATTAGTATGTTTTAAAATTTCCTCTGAGATTAAAGTAATAAGCATTAAAATACCAAAGATCACCTTGCATACCATAAAGAAGCAATAGTTCCTTTCAGTGTCTAAAGTTGGAAAGAATTCCTGCCTTCCTAACAAAGGTGTCCTGTGGAGAGTCTCAGGTTGGGCCATAATAGGGATCCCTTTCATCTCAAATGCAGCTCTGATAACACTACCGCTTGAAGGATACTCACGAAGTAAATAAAAGTGAACATCCTGCTATGAGCTGGAAAGCACAGGCAGAATCCTCCACCACCCTCTGCCAGGCCAACTGTACTGCCCAAGGACAAAGGAATCTTTCCTGTTACAGGTACGTGCAACCCACACCAGGTAAAACGCATTCCCTAAGGCTGTTTGGTCTTTCGTTGACACATCACTGCCATTACAGACTGATTCTTCCAAACAGACATTTCATGAAGGCCCTTACTAAATATAGGCATGACATAGTAGCTGGCAAAGTTATGAACAAAATGCATTTTATTCTGAGACAGAATCTATTTTAAATAGCTCATTGACCTTTATAATCATAGCGTTTGCTCAAAAAAAATTAAAACCACCACATAGAGCCAAATAAGATGCCTCCATTTATATTAAGTAATTTCTTCTCACAGTGCAGAAAAGAGTGGTGATGTTCACACCTAAGCACAATTCTACTAAATAATCAAGTTCCTAATCATTGTGAAGACCACACCTCAGAATCATAATCAGTTGATTTGCAGTTTAATTTACTTTCACAGTATTAGAGATGACTTGGTTGATATTTGTAGACATTGTAACAAAACACCACAGGCATTTTTAACCATAAATTAACCTCAGTCTAATGGTACAGAATGTAGCCATGGAATAAAGTGACAAAATAAATGCACCTTCACAAAAGGAAGTGATTCAAAAATTCCTTACTTCTGTGCTCAATCAAAACAGTTATATTCCAATAAATGATCAAGTATTTGCTGAATATCTCCCATCCTCAAAATAAGGTCTAGTCATTCTTATTCCACTTGGAAAAATACAATATTTAAATGGGAAAAATATTACGCAATTGACCTTAACAGAAGGCAGGCAAAGCATGCATAAAGGAATAAGGGGTTGCTATATGATTTCAAGTTGTTTTAAAACTGATTTTATTGGCCGGGTGCGGTGGCTCACGCCTGTAATCCCAGCATTTTGGGAGGCCGAGGGGGGCGGATCATGAGGTCAGGAGATCGAGGCCATCCTGGCTAACACAGTGAAACTCCGTCTCTACTAAAAAATACAAAAACATTAGCCGGGCGTGGTGGTGGGCACCTGTAGTCCCAGCTACTTGAGGCTGAGGCAGGAGAAAGGCGTGAACCCGGGAGGCGGAGCTTGCAGTGAGCCGAGATCACACCACTGCACTCCAGCCTGGGTGACAGAGCTAGACTCCATCTCAAAAAAACAAAAAACAAACAAACAAACAACTGATTTTATCATATTATTTTTCAACTCCACAATCTAAACGCTCTCCACATTGTGAACAGGAGGAAGTTCACATGTCCTGGCTTATTACTAGAAGCCATCAACTCCCATATACAGTCTTACCCAGCACCATGCATAAATGAAACCTGTCTTTGTGTTGGGTTGTTCATTGAACTGGCCCCAGAAGGGTCACAGCTCACCTCAGTTTCCCTGAATCACTGCTACTCTAGATAATTCTCATGTTGGCTTTTAATCACACATAGCCTTGTCATGACAATGTTCCTTTCTGCTTTTATTAGTAATAATTATAATGGTTAATATTTATTGAGGGTTTATTAGATATTTGACACAGTGTGAAGGCTTAGATGTGCCACCACCTAATTCATAGTCACCAAATACCTATCAAGGATGTACCATTACCATCTAAATTTTACACATGAGAAAATGAGTCATGGGGAGGTTAAGTCAATCGTCTAAGGTTATAGGAAATAAAGGATCCAAGACTTTAACAGAAGACTATTTGATTCCATAGCATGTGTGCATTATCAGGGTCTACTGTCCTCCAAGAGAATATATGCCCTGAAAAGCTAGGAGTGGATTGATATTTCATGTATTTTTCATAGTAGAGACCTCAGGATGCTTGGCCCATGGTAGAGCATTAATACTCATTGCATGAATGGGTGAACAGGTAGGTGGGTGGAAGGAAAAATAGACTTTGAGGGCAGAAATTAATTCAGGCATGAGACCTAAGGACCTTATCAAGGAGATGGGGGAAGGGCAGATATTTTGAGGGAAGAGCAGGATTTGAGAACTGAATAAATATAAGAGAAGAAGATGCAGGAGGGTACAAAATGACAAAAGTTTCAAGCTTGGGAAACGGGAAAAATGACGGTAACTTAGCAAGACTATTCACGTTTCAAACGTCATCAGTTTGGTTTGGAGTATACTTTGTCATGGGTGAGATATATACCCATGGAAATAGCAGATAAAGAGTCGCAAATGTGAGAGCTTAAAACAGAACATAAGGATTGTGTTTGACTTGTTCTCAGGGGTTGTTGAGATTCCCTGCAAAGAAAGAGTTCTCATGAGTGTGAGTGTGGGGAGAAAGGTGGTACAGAAATAAGCTCCATGCATTGCATTTAGGAGTCAGAGAAAGGAAGCCATCAAATTATATGAAGAAAGAAGTATCATAAAGGTAGGAGATAAACAGCAGAGTACAGTGACATGAACAGTATAGCAAAGAAGTATGTTGAGAAAGTGATGTTTAACAATATTAAATGAATAAAAACCTTTACAGCCCCCCCAAAGCCATTGGTGACATTAGTGAGAGAAATGCTGGTACAACTTGGGTTCTAGTAATCATATTGCATTGAGGATAGAATTAATGAAAAATTAAAATACTAATAAACTAATATCAAGCTCTTAACTAGGTTCCAAACACTGAGTTTAGTGGTCTATATATAGATTAACTCATTTAATCTAGACAAAACCAAACAAATCTTTGAGTTTAATATTGTGCTTTTGCCAACTTTTAGGAATGAAGACTTGAGGATTGAGGGATGTAAAGTGAAGTTTCTGAGTCAGAAGTTTAAAGAGTGAAAGACCAGAGAACTCAAATTCCTATCTGTCTGATTCACGTGTGCTTTGTTGTGCAGTTTGGCAGATCAGAAAAACTAGAGACAGAAATATCATGAGAAGACACCTACAATGTACTACAATGTAAAAGAGATTGGCCAGTATAGAAGGACACAATGGAGGTGATGGCTAAAAATTAGGTTGATTAGAAGACTCCTCTGGATTTAAGAAATCATGAAATCAAGAAAAGTTATCTTTACAGGCAAGAAAAAACAACCCTTCTTCTGAGACAAATCAAAAGAAATTAACTGTGACATCTTCTAGCTATATTCTACCACGTTCTTGGGCTCCTCACTTCTTTACTTTCATAATCAACTCAAGTAGTTATCTTTGAGGCTGGGCGTGGTGGCTCACGCTTGTAATCCCAGCACTTTGGGAGGCCGAGGTGGGCGGATCACGAGGTCAGGAGATCGAGACCACGGTGAAACCCCGTCTCTACTAAAAATACAAAAAAATTAGCCGGGCGTGGTGGGGGGCGCCTGTAGTCCCAGCTGCTTGGAGAGGCTGAGGCGGGAGAATGGCATGAATCCGGGAGGCGGAGCTTGCAGTGAGCCGAGATTGCGCCACTGCACTCCAGCCTGGGTGACAGAGCGAGACTCCATCTCAAAAAAAAAAAAGTAGTTATCTTTGATTTTAAGGTCAGTTTTTACAAAGTAACTTAGGGCATTTTTTGTTGTTGTTTTTGTTTTTTTTCCTCTCGGCAAATGATACTCCATGTACTTTGACCAAGTAAATTAGAGCATGGCAAAGAGCAAAACCACTTTTTCTCTTTTTTTAGGTCCCATGATACATGTGCAAAATGTGCAGGTTTTTGTTTGTTTGTTTGTTTGTTTGAGATGGAGTCTCAGTCTGTCGCCCAGGCTAGAGTGCAGGGTAGTGGTGGGATCTCGGCTCACTGCAACTTCTTCTTCCAGAGTTCAAGTGATTCTCCTGCCTCAGCCTCCGGAGTAGCTGGGATTACAGGCGTGCGCCACCATGCCAAGCTAATTTTTGTATTTTTAGTAGAGATGGGGTTTCACCATGTTGGACGGACAAGTCTCAAACTCCTGACCTCAAGTGATCTGCCTACCTTGGCCTCCCAAAGTGCTGGCATTACAGGTGTATAATGAGCCACCACGCCTGGCCAAGGATGTGCAGTTTTGTTACATAGGTAAGCATGTGTCATAGTGGTTTGCTGTACCTGTCAACCCATCACCTAGGTATTAAGTCCGGCATGCATTAGCTACTTTTCCCGATGCTCCCCACTCCCCCACAATGCCACCATCCCCTGACAGGCCCCAATGTGTGTTGTTCCCCTCCCTGTGTTCATGTGTTCTAATTGTTCAGCTCCCACTTATAAGTGAGAACATGCAGTGTTTGGTTTTCTGTTCCTGCTTTAGTTTGCTGAGGATAATGGGCAAAGCCACTTTTGATGGTGCTGGCAGTTAGCTAGGCTCACTGCCCATGCACAATTACCTGAGCACAAGCATGAAATACTTGCAAAATGACAAATTATCTAATATACTGTGAAAACCGTTGGCACACCATGGCCTGTAAGCCAAATCTGGTTTGCGTTTTTTTAATTTTGTAAATAAAGTTTTATTGGAAGGCCATGCTCACTTATTTACATATTGTCTTTAGATGCTTTTGTGCTACGATAACAAGAGTTCAGTGGTTTCCACAGAGACCATATGGCACCAAAAGCCCAAAATATTTATTTTCTACTTCTTTACAGAAAAAGTTTCTCAAAGCCTGTTCTGGACCTTAGGGATCGCTAAGCAATCTTTATATTGTTGAGAAGAAATTTCTAAATCCAGATGTTCTTCTGAATTACCTTCATAGAAATATACCCTATATCGAATTAGCTACTCTTTTCCCTTTCCCCATTATGTATAATTCTGCACACTAAAAGTCTGTAGCCCGTAAGGCAAAGTTTACACGTGTAAATTAATATTCTATTATCTTCTTGTTCCCGGGGACACAGCTAAACTAGACTTCCCAGGATGCCTTGCATCTGGGTAGAATTATGTGACTGAGTTCCAGCCAATAGAATATGGGAGGAAGAAATATGTGTCACTTCCAAGAATAGCCTTAAAACCATTCTTCAAGTTATCTCTCTTTCCATACATGTGGCTAGAAGCAAAGGAAAAAGCACTACAAGAAAAAAGAGGGCAAGCTCTTCAAGTTAACTCTTAAAAAAAGGGGAACCAACTTGGATGTTTATAGTGAATTCATATAAACAAAAAATAAATTTTTATTTTGTGAAGCAATTGAGATTAAGAGAGGGGCAGAATTTCTTTTTATGGTAGCTAACATTAATTATCTGATGAATATAATATACAAGGTGTGTGTTCTCCCCAAAATAAAATTATAGCATTATACTTTTAATATTTTCAACATAAGCATCAGATCATTAGGAAACCATTATTATCTTAATTTACAAAGCCTGAGTCATGTCAATCTGCCTGTGATTATACTATTTATCTGTGTCTATCTAAATATGCTCCACTTTTATTTTCTCCATTTCTGTGAATAACACTCTATTGATTTCTTAGGGCTGCCATAACAAAATACCAGACTGGGTGGCTTAAACAAAAGAAATTTGTTTTCTCACAGTTTTGGAGGCTGCCATTCCAAGATCAAATGTTGTCAAGGTGGGTTTCTTTGGACACCTCTCACCTTTACTTGTAGGTGGTTATCTTCTCTCTGTGTCTTTACATGATCTTCCCTCTGTGCCTGTCCATATTCTAACCTCCTTTTCTCATAAAGATACTAGTCATATCGAATTAGCACCCACTGTAATGAGCTTATTTTAACTCAGTCACCTCTTTAATGACCCTATCTGCAAAGACAGTCACATTCTGAGGCACTAGGGGTTAGGGCTAGCATCAAACTTTACATATAAATTTTGGGGGAACACAATTCAGTCCCATAACAGGCATCAAGAATCATCCAGTATTTGACCCTGGATGATTTTTTTTGCATGGCCTTATATATTTATTTGTTAGGTCTGGTTAAGTTTATCCTATAATTATCTCTCATTTCTCTTCCTTCATTCCTATTTCTAGTGCCCCCTAGCTCATGGCCTTTGTCTCGACTTTAGTAACAGTCTTCTAAATTTTCTTCTCATATCTACTTTCCTATATATTCAATCCATCTTACTAACTTCACAAATTAGCAAAGATTTCAATTGCTCTATGAAATAAAGACCAATAAAGACTTTTAGGCCTGTCATTTAAGAACCGAGAAGTTTGTATTTCAAATTGTGATTCTAGTCTTACATCCTAATATTTGCTTTCATTCAAATTTGACTATCATCATGTCCTACCAACACCACATTTCGGTATGTAGACTGCATATATGATGGTGGTATCATAAGAGTATAATACTGTATTTTTACTGTACCGTCTCTATGTTTAAATATGCTTAGAAACACAGATGCATACCATGGGTTTACAATTGCCTGCAGTAGTCAGTATAGTAACATGTTGTACAGTTTGTAACCTAGGAGCAATAGGCCATACCATATAGCCTAGGTGTGTGGTAGGCTATGCCATCCCAGACAGTGTAAGCACATTCTGAGATGTTGCACAAGAATGAAACTGCTTAAGGAGGCATTTCTCAGAGTGTATGTTGTCATTAAGCAATGCTTGACTGTACATTTATTCTCTCAAGATCACGCCTTGTTTTGTTAACACTCAGCATTTAATTTTTCCACTCCTTTCTCCTGAAACACTTGTGTTGTCTTCTTGGTCTGTTTTAAATTAACAAATCCTTCAATTCTCTACTAGAATGCTTCTGATCCCCAAATGCATTCCACAGAAATTTTCCTTGGAACTTCCATGGCAACTTGAGTTTCATTAATATTAATAGCAGTTTATTTTGTGTTATTATTATTGTAATAATTATTATATTAGGTACTGTGCTAAATGCTTGACATATTACCTCATTTAATCGTCACATGCATCCATGATAGCTACACTTATTTTTCTCATTTTGCAGATGTACCAAATGAATCTTAGAGAGTTCAAGTGTTTTACTGAAAGTCACACAGCTGAAAACTTACTTGAATCTTAGTCTGTCTGCTCTGATTCAGGTACTTTAAAAGACACAGTTTATTTCCTCTGCATATTCATACAGAAACCTTTTTCTTGTGAATCTCTCACTTATGAATTTCCAAGGATATAAAGAAAACTACATTGCAAAACAAGAGGACACCAACTCCGTAAGCTGCCAATAAATGGTGTATGATGGAGACCAAAATGGTCTCTGCCATATTGTAGCCTGTGGCTCATCTTCACTTGAGGAGAATCAGGTCTTAGTCACCTTTGTAACATATACGGTGTCTAATACTTAGCGTGTTCTGCATATTTGTATAGAACTGGCCCTCTCTATTGGTGAGTTCAGCTTCCATGGGTTCAATAAACTACAAATAGAAAATATTGGAAAAAATATGTCTATACAGAATATAAACAGACATTTTCTTGTCACTATTTTCGAAACAATGCAGTAGAACAACTTTTTTTCCTTTTTTGTTTGAGACAGAGTCTCGCTCTGTCGCTAAGCTGGAATGCAGTGGCGCGATCCCGGCTCACTGCAACCTCCGCCTCCCAGGTTCAAGTGATTCTCCCGCCTCAGCCTCCCGAGTAGCTGGGACTACAGGTGTGTGCCACCATGCCCAGCTAATTTTTGTATTTTTAGTAGAGACGGGGTTTCACCATGTTGGCCACAATGGTCTTGATCTCTTGACCTCGTGATCCTCTTGCCTCGGCCTCCCAAAATGCTGAGACTACAGGCACGAGCCACCGTGCCCGGCCTTATATAGCATTTACATTGTGTCAGGTACCATAAGTAATCTAGAGATGATTTACATTATATGAGAGGATATGCATAGGTTATATGCACATACATACTACAGCATTTTATGTCAAGAACTTGAGTATCTGCAGATTTTGGTATCCACAAGAGATCTCTGAGCCAATCCTCCATGGATACCAAGGGACAATTGTACTACTCAAAATGTATGCACAAATCAAGTGGAAAATGATGATTATCATCAACTTTAACCAAGCAGACCACCATGTTATCATATATTATAATGAATGACCATTTATTTAAAATAGAAGGGAAAGGAACTATTACCCAAACTTTAAATTTGTGTTGTGCTTTCACTCATGATAATTTCTCTCTTCTTATGTAGGGTGTTAGAATTACATGATTTCAAAGATGATATGCTTTTTTCTTTTTACCTGTGAGCAGATATTTTAAAGTTACTCATTATATAAACTACTGTAGCTTATTGTTTTTATATATCTATACGAACAAACTGGAAACTAAATATTGTATGAATGAAATATCTGCAACATCAGTTAATTGTGTTTATTTATTTTTAAAGTTATGACTATTTATTTTATTGCCATGACTTAAACCATATCTATTCCGCCGGGCGTGGTGGCTCACGCTTGTAATCCCAGCACTTTGGGAGGCCGAGGCGGGCGGATCACGAGGTCAGGAGATCGAGACCACGGTGAAACCCCGTCTCTACTAAAAACACAAAAAATTAGCCGGACGTGGTGGCGGGCGCCTGTAGTCCCAGCTACTTGGAGAGGCTGAGGCAGGAGAATGGTGTGAACCTCGGAGGCGGAGCTTGCAGTGAGCCGAGATCGTGCCACTGCACTCCAGCCTGGGTGACAGAGCGAGACTCCGTCTCAAAAAAAAAAAAAAAAAAAAAAGATAAAAAAAAAAAGAAAACCATATCTACTCCAAGTAAAGTGGATAACTAAGGTAGTCATCCAAATAACTTAGAACCAATCAATCTTAGTACAAAATATACAAGCAGTTTTTCTTTCCTAACTATTCTGTTATTTGTACTCTGAACTTCACCTCACTTGTGCAGAAACAGCATTGTTTTTATTTTTATTTTTTATTTTTTATTTTTGAGATGGAGTCTATCTCTGTCGCCCAGGCTTGAGTGCAGTGGCGCAATCTTGGCTCACTGCAAGCTCCGCCTCCCGGGTTCACGCCATTCTCCTGCCTCAGCCTCTCCGAGTAGCTGGGACTACAGGCGCCCGCCACCACGCCCAGCTAATTTTTTGTATTTTTAGTAGAGACGGGGTTTCACTGTGGTCTCGATCTCCTGACCTCATGATCCGCCCGCCTTGGCCTCCCAAAGTGCTGGGATTACAAGCGTGAGCCACCGCACCCGGCAACAGCATTGTTTTTCAGTCAATATTATTATTAAGTTTGGGTCATTAATTTATAAGATATTTTTATTCTTTAGAAGTAAATTACACATGAGGCAGCAGTCATACACATAAGAGGCTGACTGTGATGAAAGACTAATTTTATCATCAATGAAGTAACAAAAAAAATTCTAAGAGGTTGTCCAAACTGATTTAGTTAAAACACCAGAACTATATTTGCATACATACAGTTTGAATTTCACCCTTTCTGTGGTGTTCTCAGTATCTTAGCAAGAGCTCAAGACTCAATTTGTGAATCAAAACTTCTTTTCCCCAGGTGTATTCTGGGAAGTCTATAGAAGAAAAATTATTCCCTAGAACCAAAGAGAAAATCTTTACACTTCTAGTGAACTGTCTTGATCTGACAAAAAAATGAATATGGGCTAAGATGTATGTGGCCTATTGTAGTAACTTCTTCAAAATGAAGAAATGCTTACGACGCATTTAGAAGGCATGTTGGTTAAAGGCAAGTGAGACCTAATTTTAGCTTGAACTGTGGTGAAATGAATAAAAAGTGATTATGTTTGTTCTGATGAGTTTAGTAGCTTGGATTCTGACCTCTTGAGAAAAATAAGATGGAGCATTCTAATGTATTTTTCTTCATCTAATGTAGAAATGACATTGAATGATGGTTCTTAATTAGTAGCCCCCTCTTCACCTGCATTTGTTGTGACACCCCCCCACATTTGCCTATATAGTCTGTGAAATGCAAAGCTAAGCCTCAAAAGACATGCTCCTTATTTTTCTCTGCAATAAGTAAATGAGTGTGACAAATTTAAATTGGTTCCATGCAAAGAAAGGAAGCAATGTTCTCCCCAATTTTCCACATGTGTATATTACAAGGTTGTACAAATGATGGCGAATGGACACATCTAGTTCCTTTATAAAATTAAACTAGTCTCGAATGTATTACTCATCAGATACAGAATATTTAAAAATACAGCAGAGAAAGCATGGCAGTGGATGTTGACCATTTTCAAAGGATTTGTGCAGTAATAGCAAGAGTCTATGCATATTAGTTCATCTGATGTTTAATGATGCAAGGAATGGGTGTCAGATTATTTTCTCCTTATTGCTTAATGAAACAGCCCATTGCCCAACATTCCCCTCTGTGAAGCAAGAAAGACAAAAAGAATATAAGATTCCGAAAGTCGTTCCGCAATTAACCTAGTCTCTGATTCTTAACCTTTGGCTAACATGGTCCCTGACTCTGAAGCATTTATTTCAGTTTCCTTGAATCTTTTTCTTGAGTAAATCTACTAAAGACCTCGAAAAGAGATAGATTATTTGGTGATAGTAGTTGGGGTCAGGGAGAGGGGAGAGGGGCTTGCCGTTCTGACCCATGTTTTAAGATAACTCCATATCAGAAATCGAATTCAACATTTAGAATCCATTCCAGTTTCTTATCTTTAAAACCACCTAGAGATGGTAACTTGGAAAAGCTGGATGGATAAATGGAAAACCAGATTCTGATTTTCTCAGGAGAATCAGGCTGGTAAATCCCTGCTGGATCATGGAAATTAAGCATTTCCCCAAACCAACCTTTTATTTTGCCCTAGGATAACCTGATCAAATTTCTTGGCTTCATTTTCTCTATTGGACTAGCAGTAATGTGAAACTGCAGAAGCCCTGTCAGATCTAAAGCCAATTTCAAAGGAAAGCCAGTTCCTTAGGGGAACGGCTGCCATGGAAAGGCAAGATTGTGCTAATAGTTAAATCCCACATCTTCACATGCCACCAACTGTCTTAAGAGAAAATGATATAGGGAGAGAGAAATAGAGAACTAACCGCAGGAAAAAAGCAAAATGAGAAAGAATAACATAAAATGAAGACAGAGGAGAATCAGTGCCAAAAGAAGTGAGAAATACAAGCTCTTAAATGTTTTAGGAAATGTATTGACCTAGGATCCACAAGCTAAATTCAGACTATTTCTTAACAAATAAATTGAAACATACTTCATGCTGATTTTCATGTGAAAGAATTAGTTCAAGGTGATATTTCATAATACCTCTCAAGCTATTCTAGTCAGAGGCATATTTCTGCATTTATTTTTGTAGGTATAGATATACCTACAAAAGTAGTATATACATATACCTAATAAGTATATATATATACCTTTCTCTCTCTATATATAGAGGTGTATGTATATATATACACACACACACTTATAAGGTATATATATATACACACACACTTATTTATAAATATAAATAAGTATATAAGTACATACATATAAATATATACAAATATACACATAAGTATGTACATATAAATATATACAAATATACACACATAAGTATATATATACTTTATATACCTGTAAGTATATAGGTATATAAATCCAATAAGTATAGGTATATAAAGTGTGTATAAATATATATATATATGCACAGTTATATATGTATATATACACATAAAAATCACTAGGAAAATAGCTATTTACTTGCTTTATGACATGTAATATTATAATAATTAATTTTCAAATACTTTGTAATTTTGGAGAAAATTTAGCTAACTGACCTTTTCTAAGTATTACCTTTTTATAGTACAGGTGCCTACAGATTATTATTGTTGTGGATTATATTGTTTTAATTATTAGAGACTGCCCTATATTGAGTATTATATTGCATTACGTATTAAGCATTATGATGAGAGATGTTTGGAGAATAAATTTTTGGCATTACACAAATACGTATGTTGAGCAAAATATTATTCTTGAATAAAGATATAGAATATAAATATTACTATTTAAAGATCTCTTATATATTTACCTGGTAAAATTAAGTTTGAACAAAAGATGCATAACATGTATGAATGCTAAGTGAAACAAGGAGTATTGTTGACATATAAATTACTTATGGTAAATATTTTTTATACCTCTAATGAACATAAATTCAAGCTAAAATACAGCAAACTTTATGATGAAATTATTAAGAAAATTGTTCACGTAGGAAGCTTCTCAACATACTTACTTTATTCTAAAATTCTCAAATAACTAAAGGTAAAATGAAAGTTTATTTTCAATTGTTTGATATTCCAAGCTATGCAATATGCAGAAGCCAAAAATCATAATTTTATGCCCAAAGCCCACTTACGTCCTCATCCTTAGACAAGAGATATTAAGACTTGCAAT
Organism: Hylobates moloch; assembly: GCF_009828535.3. Taxonomy (NCBI): domain Eukaryota; kingdom Metazoa; phylum Chordata; class Mammalia; order Primates; family Hylobatidae; genus Hylobates; species Hylobates moloch. The sequence continues at coordinate 17,236,422 of NW_026652279.1, read as the reverse complement.
TATGTATCTTTCTTACTCCCCTATGTGTGTTTTCGCAAAGAAGCTCCTGTTTCCCTTGTTTACACTGAGTGTGGACATCTAGAACATCAAATCATTATAATGAAATCACTGCAGATTCTTCATTGGTCATTATGAGTGTCCTAATTAGGTGGAACAATAGTAATGATTCCAAATTTTCGTCTATTTCAGCATCATTTCCATTCTTAATTCATTATGGCTATGCAGACAGAGTCAAGTATTTAATTAAGAAATGATCGGCCAGGCGGGGTGGCTCACGCCTATAATCCCAGAACTTTGGGAGGCCGAAGCGGGCAGATCACAAGGTCAGGTGTTTAAGACTAGCCTGTATGAGGCCGGGCGCGGTGGCTCACGCTTGTAATCCCAGCACTTTGGGAGGCCGAGGCGGGCGGATCACGAGATCAGAAGATCGAGACCACGGTGAAACCCCGTCTCTACTCAAAAAATTCAGCCGGGCGTGGTGGCGGGCGCATGTAGTCCCAGCTACTCGGAGAGGCTGAGGCAGGAGAATGGCGTGAACCCGGGAGGCGGAGCTTGCAGTGAGCCGAGATTGCGCCACTGCACTCCAGCCTGGGCGACAGAGATAGACTCCATGTCAAAAAAAAAAAAAAAAATAGACTAGCCTGTATGGCGAAACCCTGTCTCTACTAAAAATACAAAAATTAGCTGGGTGTGGTGGTGGGCACCTGTAATCCCAGCTACTTGGGAAACAGAGGCAGGAGAATTGCTTGAACCGGGTAGGCAGAGGTTGCAGTGAGCCGAGATCGTGCCATTGCACTCCAGCCTGGGCAACAAGAGCGAGAATCAGTCTCAAAAAAAAAGGAAAGAAAGAAACCCCATCTCTACAAAAATACAAAAAATTAGCCGGATGTGGTGGCACACCCCTGTAGTCTCAGCTACTCAGGAGGCTGAGGCAGGAGAATCGATTGAACCCAGGAGGCGGAGATTGCAGTGAGCCGAGATCGGGTCACTGCACTCCAGCCTGGGTGACAGAGATAGACTCCGTCTTAAAAAAAAAAAAAAATTATTTGGATAATTCTCCCAAAAGAAATACCCATGTACATGCAGAAAGATTCAGTCTTGAAGATCAAATTTGTCATTCAAATTAATTAATTTTACCAGGGAATTCCTCATTTGATGGCTACATGGTATAGTGGAAAGATTATTCAATCATACTATTTTTATTGCAAATAACAAAAAATTCAGCTCACACTATTTTAATGGAAATTTATTGTTTCATATATTTGGAGATTCCAATAGTATATTCTGGCCTTTGGTCATGATTGGATCTATAGGCACCAGCAGTATCTGTTGGCTACAGTCTCTTTCTTCATTCCTAATTTTATATATATACATATATTTTGCTTGCTATCATTGTTTGTTCAGACATTCCCCATGCACCAGGTGAGAAGACGAGAGACCCATATGCAGCTACAGACCCATATTCTCCCATCTTAGCAACCCGTGAAAAAAGATGATACCAATAGTAATACCAATAAAATAACAGCAAATATTCAGCTATAAGAAATTACTCCATGCCAGGACATTTCCAAGTTCTTTAATACTCTTTTACTAACCAAAGTAATTTTATGAAGTGGATGTATTACTGTTCATATTTTAAAAATGAGAGTAAGTCCATTAGGCTCTTTGCTAAGTCCGTTAGAAAATTTGGGAAATCCCTGATTGATCTGATTTTGGTTCAAATTCTTATTGCTGACACTATCTACACTTAAGGCAGATTTTATATACAATTGGCCCAGCCTAGTTCACATTCTACCCTTATAGCCAGGGAAAGTGTGCAATGTTCTTCAAAAAGGGAGGAAAAAATCCTAAAACTACCAGTTCTTTATAGGTTAACATTTGAATCTGGTCACAATCTACCTATACATTTCAATGGCTAAGCTTGGGTTCAATAAATAATTACTGACTATCATAACTTAAACATTGTGAGGAAGGGATTAGTAATTATTAAATTAAGTAGTACTAATTAAATATTAGTAATATAGTAAATTATATAGTGCCAATTAGTAATACAATTTGTACTGTAGGTTAGAGGAACCTAACAAGTACACAGAAAGAATTATAAAATGCAGAATTGTAAGAAAATAGGCAGAAACAAAGGGTAAATGAAGATTAACAGAAGATAGGATTGTATGCAATAGAAAAAAAATAGTGATAATTGTAGCTAACTTTTATGGAGAACCTATTATGTGCAGCACACAGTTAACCATTGTGGTAAATGCTTAGATTTTTCACACTTTTCAGAAAAAGAAACTGAGGCTGGGAAAGAATAAGTGCTTCACTCAAGGAAACATAGATATGCAATTACCAAGCCTGGGTTCAATCCAGGTCATCAGACTCCATAGTGCTCTCTCTTGATGGCTCTACTTGCTGAATAAAATAGGATTTGGATAGAATTTATTTAATTTAGTCAGGAAAATATACACGCTGAACTAATGGGATTTTTAATATCTTATACATTTAAATCGTTCTTTAATAATGCTCTGCAGATCTGTAATTTGTAACTCCAATTCTACAAAATGCACAGACACATTTTAAGTTATATCTATAAGGAAAAGAAATTTCTTTGGTATTTTACCTTAAATTATAAGCTTAAAAGAACAGAATTAGTTTTAAATCAAATTAATGATCACATTAATACAATCCAGGCAATATTCCTGCAGCCCAGTGTGAAATACAACCTGGGAAAGTGCTGTCATATATCAAAATAAAAATACATTTTGCTAAGTTGGTAGGAATATGTTCTATCTTATTTCATAGCTACTGTTTAAAAACCAAAAAGTCTACCCTCAGATTCTGACATGCCTCCTCTAATGTCAGATAAAAATGGTTAGAACCACCTTTTGAATTTTCAAATAGGATCTTATAGTTTATCACCTCAGTGTTCATTTGCTATCTGTTAGTACCTTTGCTTTGCAAGGCTGGAACTGGGCACAATTCAAGGTCATTCACTTGGCAAGTAAGAGCATGAAAAGAGAATACTATATGCAGTGAACTTTAAGAATAAGTCCTGGTTCCACTTTTTAAAACTGAATAAACTGCTATATTAACACAGTGTCCCAGAGTATACCTTAAGACACTTAAGGATTTTATAAATGTAAAAATTGAACTTTTAAAATTTGCTTCCAGGTGGGGTAAAATTATCTCTGTCTTTGCATAAGAAATCAATAATGACTTTAATGATATCAAAATTCTAAAGACTATTTTAAATGTATCTACACAGTTGACTCTTGTACAACACTGGTTTGAACTGTGCAGATTCACTTATATACAAATATCCTTGGGTCTCTGCCACCTCTGCGACACCAAGACCAACCCCTCCTCTTTCTCCTTTTCTTCAGCCTACTCAAAGTGAAGATGATGAGGATGATGACTTTATAATGAGCTGGGCGAGGTGGCTTATGCCTGTAATCCCAGCACATTGGGAGGCTGAGGTGGGTGGATGACTTGAGGTCAGGAGTTCGAGACCAGCCTGGCCAACATGGTAAAACCCCATCCCTGCTACAAATACAAAAATTAGCTGGGAATGGTGGCACACACCTATAATCTCAGGCACCTGGGAGGCTGAGATACCAGAATGGCTTGAACCTGGGAGATGGAGTTTGCAGTGAGCCGAGATCACACCACTATACCACTGCATTGCACTCCAGCCTGGGTGACACTGCGAGACTTCGTCTGAACAACAACAACAACAAAAAGACTTTATAATGATCAAACACCACTTAATGAATAGCAACTATATTTTGTCTTTCTTATAATTTTCTTAATAATATTTCTTTTCTCTAGCTTATTGTAAGAATGCAGCACATAATAAATATGACATACAAAATATGTGTTAATCAACTGTTATGTAATTGGCAAAGCTTTTGGTCAACAGTAAGTTATAAGTAGTTAAGTTTTGGAGAGTCAAAAGTTATGTGCTCATTTTTTATTGCATGGAAGGGTCAGCACCCTCAACCCTAACACTGTTCAAGGGTCAACTGTACATGTTGTGCACACCACTCTCAAACGCATCCTGTACTACTACATCCAGTGCTGTGATATTTTGCATAATATCGCAAAGTATAAACACAGTCTGGAGACTCTAGGAAAAGTTTATGTGCTAAAATTCCCCAGGAGAGATTTATGGTTACCTGTTGATGGTTCTGGCTCTGTATAGACAAGACAACCAGTCCAATGGCTGAATCTTTTACTTCTCACCACCTGCAGTGTGCTTCTCTGGAGCACACTGCAGCATCGTCAACTCAGATTTGCAAAGGTGAAAAGAGTAACATTACCAGAAAGATTCAGAGACACCTCATACCAATTGGTCAAAAAATTGATTTCCAAATACAGAGTGGATATCAAGGTATTATCAACAGCCAATTCTGATTTATCAAAAACAAATCAAGCTAAATAAATCCAATTTTTTTTATATTGAAAAAACTGACTCTGCAAGTAGGGAAAATTAGACTTAAAAATTGCCTTAAATTTGTATTTACTTTTGAATTTACACTCGTGAATTTTTTACCTACAAAATGGTGAAGGAGACTTGTTTTGGAGTAAGAATAATTCAGTATATATATACATGTATATATACACACACACACACACACACATCCAGAAACAGACTATATGTTTGTGTGTATATATAAGCATGTGTGTGTGTCTGTGTGTCTGTGTATAAGTGTGTAGATAGTAGACTCATATGGATGGATGCATACAACTTCCTGGAGTTTCTTGCAGTTTTACTCACAGTTTTTCCATTCCAAATTACCTTGAATTCAGGATGAATAGAATTAAGGTAGGGGCTGGACGCGGTAGCTCACAACTATAATCCCAGCACTTTGGGAGGTCGAAGCGAGTGGATCACTTCAGGTCAGCAGTTCGAGGCCAGCCTGGCCAACGTGGTAAAACCCTATCTCTACTAAAAATACAAAAATTATCTGGGCATGGTGATGCATGGCTGTAGTTACAGCTACTTGGGAGACTGAGGCAGAAGAATTGCTTGAAACTCAGAGGTGGAGTGTGCCATCAGCTGAGGTTGTGCCACTGCATTAGTCAGCAATCTGGGCGACAGAGCAAGACTCCGTCTCAAAAAAAAAAAAAAAGGTAATAAAGTACTGTATTTTAGTGGTGGTAGTGGTGGGAACACTTCAGCAAATGCATATACACAGGTCTAAATGTACCTTAGAGATTGTACGCAGATTAAAAAATAAGACATACTTGTGAGAAAAGACAGCAAAGTATCCTCTGAGGAAAGGTTGGCTACACTGACGGGAGAAATCTCAGAGTTTTCTAGAAAGTGGAAGTCTTCACTGAGCCCAGCCCAAGTGGCCTACGGTCCAGTTTTATATGAACTCGACGATATCTCTGGCTTACTTAACTCTCAATGGCCCATATAAAAAGAAAGGGCAGCAATGCTCATCTTAGTCTACAGCTACTAGCCACGTTGTGAGTCTTCTTTTTCCCCTACTTGCTAACCTCAGACCACTAAATTCCTGGAGCTGTCCCTTTACTACACAATTTCAACACTAAATGCATTCTTTGCACCTCTCTCGACCAAGAGCAACATAGAGAACAATTCTTTAGGTGACATTAATACTGGGGCTTTGATTAACGATGCCAAATCTGATTTATATTGTCTTTCCCCAGCCATACAATCTAGCATTCTCCATGCCCTTTTGCCGCAGTTGCACATTAAGCTGCATGCTTTAGAGGTTTTTCACAACAACTCCCAGACCACTTTCCTCATCAGCATTCGGCGGTATCTTTCCCTTCAGCAGATGCACATTATTTTCTTCTCCCTTTGTTCTTATATTTATTGTTCTAAGGTTTATCTGCATCAACTGCCTTTGCAGTTTGTTAGCCTGGTTTCAACAATGACCCCAAATCCCATAAAAATATACACTTAAATTGCTTGATTGCAAAACACAGCAACCTGTTTATAGGAAAATTAAGAAATAGGATTTATGAGGAATGCTAAAAAATAAGACATCATTCTTCAGTTGGGTAATCAAATATTGACAGGATTTTTTTAAGTTGTAAGGTTTATGGTGGAATCTTGTTTTAGCCCTTTTAGATAACATCTTTGATCTTAGTGTGTATAAAGTCATTTTAGTTAAAATATGTACAATAGCATCAGTTTGTTTTTAGACGAAAAGTAATGCATTCTTGCCTTATGAAATTATTGTAAGACTGCTTTTACTTGAAGCTCTGGAATATAATTTTTTAAAAGGCAATCAGTTACAAAAATGTCATTGAATCAATCTTGGATGTAAATCCTTTTCACTTTCTTAATATGAAAATGTGAAAAGCTTGATGAAAATCAAAGAACATAGATTCTGGTTAAAGATAATCATCTTTTCATTCTGGGCTCACAGACTGTGCCAGGAAGAAACACTGCAAACAAAAGCATTATTCCCCAGGCTTCCAAATAAGGAATAGACATAATTACAGTCCATGGGTTTACTCAAGTGGTGGTCAATGTGATTCACCAGTTGAATTCTGGCTCTAATTGCCATTACTCACACTATGCCTATTTATCCCCAGACAGGGCAAAATGACTGCCTTTGTAGCCCAGCTTTACGGCAGCACATTTGGGACAACCAACACTTGCAATTGTTTTCTATTCATGCTTCTCAGAATACAAATTACACTAAATTGTGAGAAATAGTAGGATGTATAATGCTAAAATTTTAAGCCAATCACAGTATGCATCCATCCATCCATCCATCCGTCCATGCATCCATGAATCCATCCATCTATCCAACATGTATGTGCCAAACGTTGTGCTAAATGCTGGGAATAAATGATAAAGAAAAGAAGGCATGGCTCTTACTTCCAAGAATTTTACAGTCTAGTTTGGGTGGGGGGAGGGGAGCTGGTGACAGGAAGAGGTGACATCAGTTCAGTCATCACCCAAGTGTATTAAAAAACTGTAACTGACATATGCAGGGAGAGGTGCAGGTACTGCTAGATCCTACAATAGAGGAGTACCCAATAGTCAGAAATCTTAGAGAAAGAGTCCCAGAGGGAGTAGCACTTATAGCACTGAGCTAATATGAAAAGGATGAGAAGAAATTAATGAAGTGAAGAAGGGAGCAAAAAGAAACTCAGGCAGAAGGAATAGGATGGGTAAACCCCTGGTGTGAGAGAACGTTGGTGCATAAAAGGAACTGAACAGGCAGCTTTGCTGGAGCACAGATTGTGAAGATTTTGGCATCACAGTGAGAATCCAGATCCAAAAGTGTCCTGTGGGTCATGATATGGAATTTTGTTTTACCCTCCATGAAATGAGAAGATATTAAACTGCTTTAAAAAGGGGACACATTATCAGATTTGCATTATGAAAAGATCACTCTGGCTTCAATGTAGAGAATATATTATAGGAGAAAAATCAGAAAAATCCCCTTGACAAGAAAACAGCAGGTGATTAGGCAATTAATTATCATGTTGGCAGTATTAAAACTAGAAAGATCACAAAGAAGATATTCTTATACTGAACTGACAGGTGAGGTTGTGATCCTGTTGCTTTGCAAGGAAGATTTTAACTTACTTTAGGAACCTAATGAGGTTGGAATCCCAGTTCTCTATCAGTCTCTTTGTCTCTGTGATCATGACCCCGGTCCAAGCTGTCATTGTACTTGCTTGCATTATTTCTATCACTGTCTAAGTGGTCATACTGCCCCACTCTAGTCTACATTCAGTCTAGCGTCAATAGAGTCACCAAGGCGATCCCTTTAAAATTTGTTAGATCATGTCACTCTCCTGCTCTTCCAATGGCTTCCATCTAAGTTGGAATAAAAGTTAAAGTTGTCACAAAAGGGGCCCTAAGAGATGGTTGCACTCTCTCCCTCCAATCCTGCTAGGATGTCTCTAACCTCATGCCTTCTCCATCTATCTCTCTCATTCTCTTCTTTCTAGCCATCCCAGCCGCCTTGCTATTCCTTGAATAGGCATCCTTGTGCCTCAGGATTTGAACTTGCTGTTCCACCTGACTGGAGCATTTTCCTCCACTTATCAGTCTGGCTGGCTCTTTCATTCTTTCAGAGTTTTACTCAAACGCCCTCCTGCTCACACACACTTAACATGGCTAGCTTATTTAAACTTGCACATACCCCCATTCCTCAGGTTCTTGACAACTTCTTCTCCGTCCTTTTTTTCACTGTTTCTCCAAAACAAACATCAGAATAATTGAAAATATGATTTGCTTTATTTGTTGCTTTTATTTCTTATTTGTTCCCTCATATCAAGTTTTTTTTTTTTTCTCTGTTTTCTTGTTTTCTGAATCCTCAGTGTCTAGAACTGCGTGATTCATTTTGGGCCTCCAGCACACACTTGTTAAATGAATGAATTTGGGCCTCTATCCAATAATCCTGTCCAGGAGGACAAACCAGGACATTTCTTCTTCACATATTTTGCTGCTAAGTCAAAGCTTACTTGTTCTCTAATTAGATCGTGTCCACTCCACATCAGCTACATTTCTTTATGAGATTCATGTGTTCATTTGAGATGCATTAATGCAACAAGCATTTACAGGGTGTGAACTATGTGGTAGACTCAATGTGTTAGCTGAGAACACAGTCATAATCTGCAAACTCTGTTCTCAAGTATCTCAGTCCAGGTAAGGACTCACATATAAACCACATGTGTAAATTGGTATACAAAGTGTTCCTCTTTGAGGTCATCTTTGCTATTCCTCGAAAACAGTGGAGGAAGTAACTAACCAACTTGGGCTTTTAGAAAAGACTCCAAAGAGGGAACTATTTTGATCTAGCTCACAGTCAGTAGGCATGCTTCAGACTCCAGATGTATTTAATGTGACATGCAGAATGTTCCCGTGCTCCACAAAAATAATTTAAAAAGTAAATTTGTATATCCAAACACCATGATTTTAAAATTGGACACTTTACATTAAAATCTGGATTTCTAATTACTGCTAGACACTTTTTAAAGAGAGAGATAAAAGATATGATGGTTGCCAGGTATGTTGGCTCATGCCTATAATCTCAGCACTCTGACAGGCAGAGGCAGGAGGCTTGCTTGAGTCCAGGAGTTTGAGACCAGCCCGGGCAACATAGTAAGATCCCTTCTCTACAGAAAATAAACAAAATTATCCAGTTGTGGTGGTGCATGCCTACAGTCCCAGCTACTCAGGAGGCTGAGGCCAAAGGAGCTCTTGAGCCCAGGAGGTGAAGCTGCAGTGAGTTATGATCATACCATTGCACTCCAGCCTGGGCAACAGAGCAAAACCCTGGGAAGAAGAAGAAGGAGAAGGAGAAGATGGAGGAGGGAGGAAGAGATATGATGGTACTGTGGCCATTTTCTATATGGTCATGATTAAAAATGGATGTAAATCATTTTCACTTTCTTAACACAAAAGTGAAATAATTTTGTCTCTATCAGAATTTAGAATTTAGAAAGTGGATCATTATGTCTCTATCAGAATGAGAAGACAAAGGAATGACCAAGAACAGAGAAAATATTAAGAAAAGCAAGATGGAGCATATATCCCTTGTTGCAAGTATGATTTCCATGTGTTTAATATGCAATTGCCAGCACATTCCTCTCATTTACATTATTTCCCTGGTCCCTATAGACATCTAAGATTGTATGACACGATGTAGACCTTGAAAGATGAGTCGGGAAGGACATTGCAGGCAGAGAGGAAGCAGGGAGGCAGAGAAGAGGATGTGTGTTGAGAGATCTTGAGTTACTGGAAAGAAGCGAGCATAGAAGACGTGGGGAGCAAGGCCAGAGAGGAAAGTTGTAGCCAGATTATGACAGCTCTTTTATGAAATGCTAAAATGTTGACAATACCCTTTGGGGAAAAACTGAGGCAAATGTACAAGCTGTAAGATGAATTAATCATCAATCCTGTCTGGATTGTGAACTAACAGGGAATAAATACAACTGAAGATTAAGATCTGAGAAATTTTCTGTAAATTTAACTACATGGACTTGATTACAACTTTTTCTGCTGCTCAAAGGTGTTTGCTACTTTCTGGTTCATGAGCATGCTGTGATAAAGTTGAAGTCATGAGAAATATGATCTTGAAATTAGCTGTATATTAAATTCAGTAAACTAGCATCAATTCACACTTCAATTTGCAAACTTAAATTGAGATACAGTAAAGAGTAAGATACAAGGAAATGGAGGCATGGTGTGCACAGGTCATTGATGGGTACTATTCTCAAGTCATTCTCAATCTCAGGCTTCCTTGCTGCTCCTAATCTAAAGTTGGAGGTAAACACTCACCATCCACCTCCATTTTTAGTTAAGGGATCACAAGTGATCCAGTTATGACCCATGTCACATAAACAAAAGTCTTCCAGAGGGACTTAGAAAAAAAAACTTGCTTTCCTAATAAAAAGAAGAGTCAGCCAGGCGTGGTGGCTCACGCTTGTAATCCCAGCACTTTGGGAGGCCAAGGCGGGCGGATCACGAGGTTAGGAGATTGAGACCACAGTGAAACCCCGTCTCTACTAAAAATATAAAAAAAAAATTAGCCAGGCGTGGTGGCGGGCGCCTGAAGTCCCAGCTACTCAGAGAGGTTGAATCAGGAGAATGGCGTGAACCTGGAAGGCGGAGCTTGCAGTGAGCCGAGATTGGGCCACTGCACTCCAGCCTGGGCGACAGAGCGAGACTCTGTCTCAAAAAAAAAATAAAAAATAAAAAAATAAATAAAAAATAAAAAGAAGAGGCATAGACCTCCTCTTTCTCCCATATTCCTCCTCCTTCCTATCAAATGCCAACAGTGACTGGGAGTCCAGAAAATGTTCAGCTACTATACCTCTTTTAGGCTTTTTGTTACGTGAGAAAAACAAACCTCTCTTCATTTAAGCCAATTCACATTCCTGGCTGTGGCAAGCAATCTCTAAGATGTTCCTCAAGGCTCTTCACTTCTTGGTATTCAAATCATTTTGTAATCTCCTTCCCTTGAGAGTAGGTTAGATCTGGTGACTTACTTCTACCAAATAGAACATTTCTAAAGTAATGGGATGTCATTTCCAAGACTTAGATTACAAATGATGATGTCTTCCATTTTGGGAGCCCTCTCTTGGTCATTTATTTTAAGGGAGACCAGTTGTCATGTTGTGACCTGCTTTCTGGATATGGAGAGATTTATACGGCACAAAACACTGGTGTCTTTGGCCAACAGCCCACAGGGATTGAGGCTACCCAACAATCATATGAATGAACTTAGAAGCAGATTCTCCCCCAGTTCAACCTAGAGATGATGTCAGCCCCAGCTGATACCTTGATTAGTGACTTGTGAGAGAGCCTAACGCAGAGGGAGCCAGTTAGGCTGCACCTAGATTCCTGACCTACAAATTGTGTAAGATAATAAATGTTGTTGTTCTAAATTCCTGTGTTTTGGAGTAATTTGTTATGCAGCAACAGATAACTAATACATCAACTGACAAAAGATACTTATATGGGGCTCTCAAAAAGATCAATTTCATTAGAAAGAGAGAGGGGCTGGGGCCAGGGAATTGGTAACTTTAAGTGTTCTCTGGGTAATTCTAATGTCAGCCATCTTCAGAACAACTGCTGTAAGCTATTTTGTGATTGGCTTTCCTGCTTCTTGTGGTTGAACAAATTCCTAACCATTATGACTTCTAACATTATTATATTAAGTGTTTTGTTACTCAACATTTCTTTATTTAATTACAGCTTTATTTTGCATTTAGCAAAATGATTAATTGCTTCACCAGGATACCCCAGGCATTTATTTTTCTTGGTTGTTGCCTTACTTTATTATAATTAAGAGTTTTAATTTTCTTCATCTATTATTAATTTAACATTTCAAATCTTTTTTTTTTTTTTTTTTTGGAAACGGAGTCTCGCTCTGTCCCCCAGGCTGGAGTGCAGTGGTGCGATCTCGGCTCACTGCAAGCTCCGCCTCCCGGGTTCACGCCATTCTCCTGCCTCAGCCTCCATAGTAGCTGGGACTACAGGCGCCCGCCAACACGCCCGGCTCATTTTTTGTATTTTTAGTAGAGACGGGGTTTCACCGTGTTAGCCAGGATGGTCTCGATCTCCTGACCTCGTGATCCCTCCGCCTCGGCCCCCCAAAGTGCTGGGATTACAGGCTTGAGCCACCGCGCCCGGCGTACATTTCAAATCTTGAAGCAGGGGTGGGGAGATGGGGGGAAAAAAGCCTGTTCCCTTTTTATAACAGCTGTATTTGTTTATGTTCTTAGCCTTCTAAGTTCAGAATAGTAATGGAAAAAAATTAAATGATGGGACTATATCAGGCACTACATAAAGACAGCATAAAAACTCTGTGATTGTCTCTTCCATTCTATGAAAAGACACCATAGAAACCGCAGCTTGATCGTGAACCCCATTTCTTTGCTCAGAGTGTGTGCATGCTCAGCTAACATCGAATTACTGCGTTTGTGTAGTTCATGAGTTTTTACAAGGGAGTCAAGCAAAGGTTTTCTTTTTTTAACTTTAAATAATTTTTATACACTTGTGGTAGTACTTACTGAAAGTACATGGGCCCTGGATGCAGAAAGACCTGGTTTTGAATTAAAATTTATTCATTTACCAACTAATTCACATTGGATGAGTTTTGCTTTTATGCAGACCAATTTCTTAATTTATAAATAGGAATAATAGCAAATACTTCGCACAATTATTGTGAAATTTATATGTTAAAAATATAAAGCTCATATATATCTTAGTGCTTAGTAAATGCCCATTGTTAACATTATTGTTGGTGCTTTTATTTTTAACAAATAAAAGAGAACAATTACATGGTTTATTCACCAAGGATAACAACAATAATCATTTTCTTATTTTTAATTTTATGGAAAGCTCTTAAAAGATGGGGATAAAGTGTTTATAAAATTACATCTTTGTAGAAATTATTGCCTTCTAAAAATCTTCTGTTTAAATCAAGAGCATAAACCTTGGAGAATTTTAGGGGTGGTGCATAACAAATGTATATAGTTTAAGATAAGAGCCCATGGATACCTTTAAAACTATAAGAGAAGCTGGTAGGAATTAACAGGTACTGTAAATTTAAGTGAGGCAAGAGAGCTGGACTAATGAGTCCCATGAACATATTTTATCAGAATTTACGTTCATTCTGTCTGAATCTTGCCAAAGCAAGTTTCTCACAATGGAAAGTAAGATGTTTAACTGAGATTACAGTTTAATCACCAAAGCCACTGAAGCTTTTGCAGGTAACATTCTATAAGAATTTCCTGAGTTCATTTTGTGTTTCATCTTAACATTAACCACAATCTAGACTGGCTTACATAAGAACCCTAGAGACAAGAGTCAGCAACATTAAGTAGTAATAAAACACAAAAGAAAAAATAATAGGAAGAAATATGAAAATGCTGACATTGTAAGAGAATCAGGGTATACTTTAAGTACTTGGAAATAAGACTGGAGTTAGAATTGTCCTAGGCACAAAAAGAAATCAGTAAAACACAATCATGACACCCTCATGAAGCTTAGAGTCTAATGGAGAAGAAATACAATGAATCATACAAGTGTGTTCAGTGTAATAAAAAAAGAGGTATAGGATGCAAGCTGTAAGAATGTATAGTAACCAGACCTAACCATGGCTGGGGGGTTAGCAAAAGCTTTCTAGAGGAAGTGACTTTTAAATTCATATCTGAAGACTAAAATGCTATTAATATGTACATATGGAAGTCATGGGTGCTGTGACAGCCTTTCGCTATATAAAGAGTTACTAAAATTAGAGAAACATTGAGAGAAATCTTGAAGATTATTTACTGTAGATAAGGATCACGAATGATATGCAGAAGAAAGTGTCTGGTAACAGTTGGCATGTAGTGGATATAGCTACAGAAAGAGATCAAAGTATCAAAGTGCAAAGGCTTTCTTTCTGGGTATCTGTGATCCAGTAACTAGAAAAAGAATAGATGCAAAGTAATCCTTTACCACCTGAATCTTGGGAACCAGGTTGTCCCTCCAATTCTCTTCCTATGAACAGTGATCTGATTTTGAAATGCATCTGCCCCTCTGCTTAGAACTCTTTGATCTCAAGAATATTTTTACTTGCTAAGAGTTTTTCTGTCTACTCACTGCAATTTTGTACAGGTGGAATAAAAAGCTTTGTAAATTTAGGCATCAGAAGAGAGTGCAGCTGGGCATAAACTAGAATTAAGGCATATGACTAATTACAGCAGGGCACTGACTACAACTCGGTATGGGGCTCACCAAATCCCTGAGCCTCTAGCAGAAAATACTTATGTAGTGTTTACAAGACCTACACAGTGACCCAGAAATTATTCCACAGTCTTTACATATAAGAACTAGCTTAATAGTCTAGATTGGGATACTGAGATTAAATAACTTGCACAAGGTCACACAAGTATGAGAGTCAAAATGGAAATCTGGAAGTCTCACTCTAGTATCTACGCTCTTAAACATCTCAAAGGTCAGGTTTTGTTGTTGTTGTTTTGTCTTTAAAAAAATAAATAAGTGGCTGATATGTGGGCTGGGGAAGCAAGTAATAATTATCCATGGTGATATGAGAAGCACTACAGGTCTTTAGTAGCAAATGGGGAGTCATTTGAGAATTGTGTTGATATTCTTGGGCTCCATTAGATGCCTCCATTCATGTCTCCTGCAATTCAACTCCCCCTGGTCCCAGACAGAAGTTCAGTTCCATAGCTTTGCAAAGTGGATCTGCTGAAGGCAACCCTAAGATTCTGAGGATCAGGGCTAGGTTACGCAGGGCCAGGTCTCTAGAGCAGGTGAGGATATTATTAAAATAAATGGACAAAGTCTGTCCTTGATATGTTCAATTATAAATTTGAGGGGTGGACTTAAGAGGCACCAGTTCATAATACTCCTTGAGAACCCTGGGATCTGCAGCATTGCTCTTCCTGATTATTATTTATAGTGTTGTGTCAGTCAGTGTGATTATCATCATTATTTTCAATGTTGTTAGCTTCACTGCATCACACATTTTGCCCCATCAGAAAAATACATGTGCTTTTCTCATCATTGTAGACATGGGCTCTCGCAGAGTTAAAGTTCAAAGAATACTTATTTTAAAAAAGTATCTTGGTAGAGAGAAATATTTATTTAAAATTCGCATGAATTCTGGTAGGTTATTTATAATACATGATACAGTTAAACATTCAAGAACATAAAACACGAATTTTTTAAAAGACATTTGATATGTGCTTTAAAAACACACGGTTGGGACACGTATGGGATTTCAGTTTTCTGAAAAATGGAATGGTTCTGGAAGTTGGTTGCACAACGGTGTGAATATATTTAACATTACTTAAAAATAGATAAGGTGATACATTTTATATTCTGTGATTTTTACCACAATTAAAATAAATTTTAAAATTACATTGTCATAAGAAACATGTGTAGAGTAATGCTAAAATAAAGATCCTGGTTAATTAAAAAACAAAACAAAACAAAAACACAGAAGATTGTTCAAAAGAAGCATATGCAAGTCTGTAAAAGATGATTCCCTTACATACTGTGAGAGTAATTTCCTTTTCTCTGTATTTCCCGCTAGATGTTTGCTGCTAGAGCTTTCCTTGCCTGCCTTCAAATTTTTCCCATCTATGAAATGGGAATCATAATCGTAACAACTTTGTTTAATATTCTTAAGAGAAAAGGTCTTTATCCTTGGAAGTATTGGTGGTGTGTATCAGAAAAAAATGTTTTGATTATATAAATTTTTATTAATTTTTTTTGAGATGGGGTCTTGCTCTGTCGCCCAGGCTGGAGTGTAGTGGCACCATCTCAGCTCACTACAACCTCTGCTTCCCGGGCTCAGGCGATCCTCTCATCTCAGCCTCTTGAGTAGTTGTAACCACAGGCACACGCCACTGTGCTAACTTTTTGTATTTTTGGTAGAGTCAAGGTTTTACCACTTTGCTCAGGTTCCTCTCAAACTCCTGCGTTCAAGTGATCTACCCACCTTGGCCTCCCAACGTGCTGAGATTACAGGCATGAGCCACGACAACTGGCGTGATTGTAGAAAGTTTAGAAGACCATCTTTGTGTACCTACAGCTCTTTCTTACTTCAATCCTAAGCTAAAGTCAAGCCCACAGTTAAATTGGGTGTGTTTAAGACCATTTCTTACATGCGGTGCCAAGTTCATTTTTGCCACTGGTGGCCTGCCTCAAAGGAAATTATCTGCTGTGTGAGTATTTTTTATCACCTCTGACCACTTCTGAGGGCTTTCACACAGAAAAGATTAAAAATGAAACAAAGCCAGATGCAGTGGCTCATGCCTATTTTCCCAGCACTTTGGAATGCCAAGACAAGAGGATCGCTAGAGCTCAGGAGTTCAAGACCAGCCTGAGTAACATCGTGAGAACCCGTCTCTACAAAAAATTAAAAATTAGCTGGGCATGCTGGCTGACTACAGTCTCAGCTACTCAGACACAGCTACTCAGGAGGCTGAGGTGAAAAGATTGCTTGAGCCCAGGAGGCCGAGGCTGCAGTGAGCCATAATTAAGCTACTGCACTCCTACCTAGGTGACAGAGTGAGACCCTGTCTCAAAATAAGTAAATAAAAAAAGGAAAAGAAAAAATAAAAATAAAACAAAACAAACAACAAAAACAAGCACAACATTGTTGACCAGGAAAGACCACTGAAATTGGAAGCATACCATCTTCATTAGTACCCAGTTGAGTTTATGATCTAGTTCACATTCTTGCTAAGTTTCACTTTTTCTTTTTTTCCCCAAACAGAAGAGCTCTTCAAACCAGATTCTATTGTTTTTTTGACAAATGTATTCTGACATCAGAAGCAGCTGCCAGGAGATTAACAGGGTTTCATTACTTATTTTGCCAGAAAATCTTGATGCTCATTTTTTCCCTTTCTTCCTTTCTTTCTCCCCCACCCCTTTTATGCACGCACACTTATACACAACACATACATCACGCACACACAATACATGTATATCATAGCATGTGTGTGTACTCGCTGAGAGGCTGCCTGTGCAATGAGATTTTAGGAACTCTAGGAAGGGCTCTGTTTTCCTGGCTTCATGAACTGTAATGCTTTCATGCTCTCAAGATTGCCTTTATAAGAAACCACACCTTTATGTAAGTAACATTTATCCCAACTTTATTATTCATCATGATCTGAGCTAGGTCTTGGGTGAGAGGACTCAGGATAAAGAAGGCTAGGAAAAGGAAATCCACGGGCAGCAGTGCCTGAGGGTGCCAGCAGGAAACAGAATATAATCAACAGTTTAGGAGACATTAAGAATGGGAATATTTACTGATATGTACATAGGTTAAAGAAAACAAAAACGGATGTTGAGGCCTAGACCGTAGCAATGGCAGGAAGCTGTTAAAACTCTTAAACTTGAAGCGTGGAGAGGAGGAAATAATATTATTGGAGACCAGAGTGAAATGAAATTTTGGAGCAAAGGCTGCCTGTTAAGAGCTTTAAGTTGTGGAGGCATGCAGACTCTGTAAGAAAATGCAGCCCAGAGCAGGAAGGAATCAAGGGAAGAAACAGACCTTCTACTCTGTCTGTATATAGACCTACCAGTGCCTGGCATCAGCTATATCCTATGTCAGTGGTTTTCAAACTTTAGCATGCATCAGAGTCATCGGAAAGGCTAGTTGAAATATAGATTGCTGGGCCTCACCTACAGAGTTTCTGATTTACTAGTCTTGACGTGGTGCCCCAAAATTTTTAGTTCTATTTATTTAATTTTCTTTTTTTTCTTTTCCTTTTTTTTTTTTTGGTAGAGATGGGGATCTTGCTGTGTTGCCCAGGCTGGTCTCAAAATCCTGGCCTCACGCAATATTCCTGCTTCAGCCTCTCAAAGTGCTAGGATTACAAGCATAAGCCACCATGTCCAGCCAAATTTGCAGTTCTAATGAAAAAAGTTTCCAAGTGATGGTAATGCTGCTGGTGGTAACTTTACTCTGGGAACCCCTTGTGTACAGGAAACCAGGCAGCAAGAAATCCCCAGTGATGCAATATATTATATAAGAGATCAACCTCTGTGGCAGGTATAGAGCAGAGAAAGCGGGAGTGTGGGTCTGGGGAGAGTCAAAGGAAAACAACCAGCACAAAGAGAAAACCAGAAGGCAAATACAATATGAAGCTGGCAGGTTGGATGTGTAAAATCTAGTGGCAGAAAGCCACTGGGAAGGCTTAGTTCTTTAAATCAATGTGGAGAACAAGGCAAGATCTCAATTCCCAGTTGGGAACAGAGGGATGGATCGAGTGTACCAAGAATAAAACAGCCATAGTGCAGTAGTAGAATGAAAAAAGATGCATAGGGGGAGCCCAGGAAGTGAGTTACAAGAAACAAGGCAGGAGGTTAATGCAGGGACAGTATCAAGTGTCCCATGACACTCAAATACTTAACTTTGAACTGCTGATGAGAGACTTCTCCCCATTTTCCTGGTCATATGATAAGATTGGTCCCTGTGTATGATATGGGAGATTTAACTTTTCCAACTTGTAAAATTGACAAACTGTTCACAGGAATTCAGCCAAATGAATAGAAACATATTACATATCATACATATAATTAATTTTGCATCATGGTTTAAATTAATGCTAATCAAAATATAGCTAAAGGACCTGTAGCATCAGCATCACCTGGGAGCTTGTTAGAGCTGCAAAGTGTCAGGCCCTCACGCCACAGGTGTTGAATCAGTGTCCCCGGGGATGGGGTCCACAAATCTGTAGTTTAACAAGATTTCCAGGTGATTCTGATGCACACCAGAGTTTGAGAAGCACTGGTCAAAACAGCTGGCCCTCAGATTGGTTACATACTGGAGTCACCTAAAATGCTTTTTAAAAAATTCTCTGTCCTTATTCCACCTCCAAAAATTCTAGTTTAATTGTAATGGGAGGCTCTCAAAGATGGATACATTATCTCTTTATGCAGGACCTTTTGCCAATCCACCATCAAGAGGTGCAGTTTATTTCTCTACCCCTAAAATTTGGGCATCACTATGTCAATTGTCCTGTCCAATAGGTTGTTAGCCCCCATGATGCAAGCAGAAGCTTGAAAAGAATTGAACATTGAGGTGTGATCCTTTTGGCTACCTTTGGAAACCTGAAATCATAGTTTTTGGATAATAAATCTAAACCTGGCTGGCTATTAGAGATACCACATGGAGGAGAAATTAGATGCCCATATAGTTTCCATGGGTGAATCTTCCCTCTCCAGTTAGATTACAAACTCCTTGAAGCCAGAAGAAACATATAAACCCCTTTGACATCTCTGAAAGAAAGCAGCACAGTGTCAGGCTGAAAAAAGAATGCTTAATAAATATTAACTGAAATAATATCGAATAATTAGGAAAAGGGTGGTCATTAGTAACTTGAGTCAATTACACATACCCTTAGTTATAATTACTATTCAAAATTGAACCAATAATTGTGGAGCTTCACAAATTACCATTTTACAGCAGACCAAATTTAGGAAATAAAAATTATTTCTAAATGAGAAAAAATGATTCACACTGGTATTTCCTGAGGGTTGTTCGCTTATATATGTCAAGTATTAAATTCTGCTAAAGTATTTCCAGATATGAGTTTAATTAACCTGGTTCTGCATGCTCTATCACTGCTTTTGAATAATATGTCTTAATATATAGGTTCCTTGCACTTCAGGTCAAATAAAAAAGAAAATTCATTAGATAGCAGCTTGTGTGCAACTAAGTGTACCTCTGCAAGATAATTTTAATAATCAAAGAAGTTGCTGATGTAGGGATATGATAAATTGCTTTGCTACAGGGTAATATAAGCCTCAACTAGTATGATGAATACTTCTGCTTCACAAGGAAAACTGAAATAGTGCAAACTGTTTAAATATGTGTTCCTGATAAATGAAGACAATCATCTGTGAATATTCTAGAGGAGACACACTATGACTTTCATGTTAAAGTGAAATGTCTCTGTAGGAAAAGCGGCTTAAAGGAAGGCCTTTTGAGAAGGGAAATGGATACACAAAAGCATTTAATAGCACCAATGTATTTGTGGAACTATTTTTGGGACAATGATTGTTAAAAATTCATCCCTCAATTTATGATTATGAAACTTAAGATAATCGGTTTTCAAAATTCTTTCTGAATACTAATTTTCATGGCTGATAATAAAGGAAGGTCTTTAACAACTGAAATCTCTGAGGTTTAAAATTCATTAACAGACAGAACACTTGTTTCTAAGCTTTCCCCGTATGTTGGTACTAAAATACGACAAAAAAAATACCAATTGAAGATTCACTATGGTTGTTTCTGTTTACAACATATAGGACAACAATATCCTGGAATCTAACAAAAATGTGACCAAAGGCTCCAGCAAATTTAGACCCTGAAGGGACATACTTTGTCCTTATCGATGGCAGATGGTGTCTCATATTCTTGTGGGGGCATTCCATTTTATATAGTGTGATTAATTTACACTTTTACCTTTGTTAATGCACCCACTTGGTCGATTTTCCTTTGTTGTACTCCTACCTTTCTAAAGTTACTTTATACTTGTTATTTTTAATTTTTTTATCTTATCTGTGTTTGCTCTTAACATTATAAATGTTTTTCTTGATACAACCTTGGCTTCTTTCTGCAAGGGGTGTTGTAGTGCCCTTAATACTTTACATTTCCAAATAATTAGAAACTTCATTTATGTAAACACACACACACACACACACATAAATATGTTTCATTTTTTCAAGACTTATTTAGAAGTGTGTGTTTATTATAATCTTTCAAGGCATGATATTTGATGATTCTTCAGTTTTTAATTGTCTAACTTTATTACCACTTTATTTAATTTTAAGTCTATATCATTTCTCTTTTGGAGACTATATTGAGATTTTTATTTTTGTCCTAATAAAGATCATCTTTTGTCAGTTTAAAATGTGTTTTAAAATACATTATTTATTACTTTTTAGAGTTAAAAACAATTAAGTTATACCTATTAGTTGTATGAAGCATATTAATCCTATTATTCATATTCACTTTCCTCATTCAGTTATATTGTCAATTAGATATGTCAGTTTCTAAAAGGAAAATAATATTCATTGTGATATTGACAAGTTCTTTTTTTGGGGGGGTTTGTTTGTTTTGTTTTTTGTTTTTGTTTTTGTTTAGACGGAGTCTCACTCTGTCGCCTAGGCTGGAGGGCAGTGGCGCAATCTTGGCTCACTGCAACCTCCGCCTCCCGGGTTCAAGCGACTCTCCTGCCTCAGCCTCCTGAGTAGCTGGGATTACAGGGGTGAGCCACCATGCCCGGCCGATATTGCCAAGTTCTTTTATTTTTATCAGTTTGGCATATAGTATTTCAATTTTATGTTTTGGTTAAGATACCACATTGTTAAAGAGATATAAAAAATAAAAGTTACAGAAATACTGAGTAGAAGCCAAAATGAAAGTAAAAGCAATTCAAGAAAACACTGTAGGATGATTGTGGTGGCTCATGCCTGTAATCCTAGTACTTTGGGAGGCCAAGGTGGGAGAAATGCTTAAGGCCAGGAGTTCAAGACCAGCCTACATTTTTTTTTTTCTTAAGTATCCAGGTGCATGCCTATAGTCCTAGCTGAGGCTGAGGCAAGAGGATTGCTTGAGCCTGGGAGGTTAAGGCTGCAGTGAGCAGTGATGGCACCACTGCACTCCAAGCTGGGTGACAAAGTAAAACCCATCCCCTCCCAAAAAAGAAAAAAAAAGTAGAAAAGAAAACATTCTACATGAAATGGTGAAAGTGGCTGAAGTACTGGGAAAGTTTAGTCTACTGCAGATAAGATGTGGTGAGGGATAGGGGTGGGGTGGTAGTAATGAGAAGTAAACCATCCAAATCCAAATATATGATGTGCCATCCCATGATTGTGATATGCCAGTAGCCGTCTGAGGCCTAGAACCATATGTGCCAAAGAGAAACATTTTAATAACAATAAATGTTAATAACTGTTGTTGTCGTTGTTTTTGAGAGAAAAGGTCTCACTCTGTCACTCAGGCTGGAGGGTAGTGATGCAATCATGGCTCACCGTAACTTCAACCTCCTGAGCTCAGGCAAGCCACCCTCCTCAGCCTCCCAAAGCACTGGGATTACAGATGCATGCCACTGTGCCCAGTCCTGGTTTTTTAAAAATTAAATCCAAATTTTTATTTTTGCTTCTGTTTATTTCAACCAATGAATTAGGCAGCAGCAAGGCACAGTGAAAAGGCCTGGCTTTAAATGCAGTTTCGTTACATTCTAGTCATATGACCTTGAGTTACTTGTGTTCTCTGACCATCAGTTTCTTAAACTAGAAATACTAATAACGCCTTTTCTTTAAGGTTCTTATGAAAACAAATGAGATGATTTGTGTATAGAATCTAGTGAAGTCGCCAGTCAGAATGGCAATTATTAAAAAGTCAGAAAACAACAGATGCTGGCAAGGTTGCAGAGAAAAAAGAACACTTTTACACTGTTAGTCGGAATGTAAATTAGTTCAACCATTGTGGAAGACAGTGTGGTGACTCCTCAAAAACCTAAAGACAGAAATACCATTCAATCCAGCAATCCCATTACTAGGCATATAACCAAAGGAATATAAATCATTCTATTATAAAGATACATGCAAGCAGATGTCCACAGCAGCACCATTCACAAATAGCAAAGACATGGAATCAACTGAAATGCCCATCAATGATAGACCGGATAAAGAAAACATGGTATATACACACAATGGAATATTATGCAGCCATAAAAAGGAACGAGATCTTGTCCTTTGCAGGGACATAGATAGAGCTGGAAGCCATTATCCTCAGCAAACAAACACAGGAACAGAAAACCAAACACCCCATGTTCTCACTTATAAGTGGAAGCTGAAAAATGAGAACACACAGACACAGGGAGGGGAACAACACACTCTGGGGTCTGTTGGGGGAGGGAGGGTTGGGGAGAGCATCAGGAAAAATAGCTAATGCATGCTCAGCTTAATACCTAGGTGATGGGTTGATAGGTACAGCAAACCACCATGGCACAAGTTTACCTACGTAACAAACCTGCATATCCTGCACATATATACTGAAACTTTAAAAAAAAAAGAGAGTGGAGGAAGGGGGAAAGAATCTGGTGAAGTGAAAGTGTCTGGCACATAGTAGATACTCAATAAAGGGCTGACTCTAGTGTTATTGTGATAGAACTAATAATACTAATATAATTTTATTATTTTTAATGAAGCCTCTTAAGGGGAATTAGCATTCAAACTGTGATATGTAGTTTTTGGTTATCTATTGCTGCCTAACAAAATCATCACAAATTTAGACACTAAAAACAGCACTCATTTATTGTCTCACAGTTTCTGTGGGTCAGGAATCCAGGGACAGCTTAACTGCATCTTCTATATCATGATCTTTCATGGGCTGCAATGAAGTTGTTAGCCAAAATGGGAGTCTTATCAGATTTCGACGGGGAGGGATCTGCTTCCAAGGTCATGTGTTTGTTGACAAAATTCAGTTCCTTGCAGCCTGTTGGGCAGAGGACCTTAGTCTCTTGTGGGCTATTGACTAAAGGCCACCATGCTGTCCCCTCTACAGGGCATCTGACTGCATGGCAGCTTGCTTCCTCAATGCCAGGAAGGGACCCTGTCTCCCAGCAAGACAGATTTTGCAATCCTATATAACATAGCCACAGAAAAAACATCTCATCACCTTTGCTGGATTCTTTGGGTTAGTGGTCACCAGTCCCACACACACTCAAGAAAGAGAAGAATATATGGGGTGTGAAGAAAGCAGTATTTGGGGCCGGGCGCGGTGGCTCACGCTTGTAATCCCAGCACTTTGGGAGGCCGAGGCGGGCGGATCACAAGGTCAGGAGATCGAGACCACGGTGAAACCCCGTCTCTACTAAAAATACAAAAAATTAGCCGGGCCCC